>NC_056732.1:729953694-730253694 GCF_019279795.1 Protopterus annectens
AATATCTTTTGAGTGCAGAGCTGAGAAAAGATGCTGCCAACCAGTCTACATCCTAGCCACGCCCCCCCCCACATAAACATTTCTAAAGTGAAGATGCTTTCCAAATTCTGTGATTTCATTGCTTCACCTTCAAATACTTAATGCAGCAACATATTTAATGTAATTCCTCAAGAGAGACAAAAACTTAGGGATAATTTTGTCCAGTAGTAACCCTTGAGTCTCGTGTATTTCCCTGTGTCCCTAATGATGACGTTTATTTACTATTTATTTATATATTTGTTAACTAGGGTAGACTGCTGATCTATGTAGACCAAGTTCATCCATAAAGCCAGAGTTTGCAAAGCCAAAGTCATCTTTCAAGTCCCTTCTTGGCCCTGTCAGATTTGATTCCACTTCTATAGCCTATCCTTTTAGGATGGATGCTGTATCCTCACCCAGAATGCTTATTTCTGCCAACCCATAAGCCTCACCCAGACATTCAGGCCCTGAGATTAACTATATGGTTTCTTCAGTTCCAGTAACAGTTAAGGATCCTGCATACCAAGCAAGGATGGGTCAAGTCCTAACCCACAGCAACACATAAGCTGTCTACCAGAATACTGTACAAGGACAAATGGGACAAATTCTCCTTGTGGGATACATGGTAAGGACTATATACTCTCACAGCTCTGATCTGTGCTGTTTTCCATTTCATGGCTGGGATTTTTAATAAATGTTGCAGTTTTTCAACAATAAAAGTTAATCTCACAGATATTACAACCTTTCTTCAAGGGTTCAGCCACAGTTCTCTGGCTTCTCTAAAAGCTTTTAAGGCCTTCTTGAGGGGAGCTTTCTTAATAAGATCTCCATTCAAAATTAACTGAAAGTGTATTTGACTGAAAAGCCATTTCATTGAAAACATTCTACACAACATATATACCACAGAAAGCTTGTTACACCCCTGTAATCCCTTATTATATACACTCTAAATCCATGGTTACATACCTGTGGAGAAAAGAAAAACAAAAAAGACTATACACATTTGAATCAGTGCTGGCACACAAACATAAATATCTATAATTCCGGGGAACAGCTTGATAGTGGGCATTGCCACTTCTCACAAAATCTTCAAAATTATTTCCCCTAACATAACATATGATCAAAAATGATACCACAGAGATGTGACCAAGAAGTGCTCTGGTTAACAGCAGTTTTCTTTAGCTCTGCCACATCAAAGATTTCTGACAGGATTTATTATTTTTAAACAATCCTAACCAGGTTATTTATACAGAATCTGATATTTTTAAGTGCCACTTGGGATTATATCAAAAAATTGTATACATTTATTGGACTTTTCCTGTCATACATCAAACAACTACTTGACAATTTCTTCTCATCATCCATAACTAAAAGATGAGTGTCTCAAAGGCCAATTCTCAAGATTCTTCATTTAAGAAAGAGTTTCATTCTCTCCTAGCAAATATTCAGGAGTTGTCGCTGAAACTGGACAGAATGGATACAAAATTAGATAATTTCATGTGGAAGTGTTCAAAATAAATGGAACTGATTTATGAAGACTTACAACTACAGAAATCACAGATCTTGGATATTGAACAATCACTGAATGACATAGCTGGAATGCTACATGAATGAGAAAATATTATTTAATTTTTGTTGAAGCAGAATACTTTATTGCAGAACAAACTTGATGATTTGGAAAACAGGTCATATAGGAATAATATATGGATTTTTGGACTTCCAGACAATATAGAAGGTATAGAATATAGAAGTATGGTGAATTTTTAACGTCTTGTTTACTCAATGTTTTGGACCTCTGATTGCTTTATCATATGGGATTGAAAGGGTACACAGATCTCTTGCTTCATCTCCATCCAAGAATAACACTTCCTCTAAATCAGTAATAGTAGGATTCCTTTCTTCCCAAGATAAATAACTAGTCCTTAATCTGCTTGGTCTAAGTCACCAATTAAAATAAATGACAATATCATTTATATTGACAGTGATTACCCAGTTGTTGCTTTCATTATTAAATATGAATCATCCTATTAAAAACATACTTTAACTCTATAATGTAAAAACAGATTATTTCTAACAAATTGAAATCTATGACAACACTTACTAGTGTCTACGTAACCTCCTCTTTTTGAGGAACGGTTTAATTTGGACCTTGTCATTGAGACCAGGTGGTTCGTCAGCTCGCCATCTGATTATCCACCTGGTCTCTTGTTCCAAAGTTTGATTAATGAGGTCACCTCCTTTAAACCCAATGTGATTTTCTGAATAACGTAAAAGCTAAACTTATGCTCTGTTCCTGCTGTTTTAATATGTTTTGCTAGAGCATTCAAGTCTGAGCCTATCCTAATCTGGTAACAATGTCCCTTATACGTTCCTTAAACATGATTAGTCTTCCGATGTAATAAGCGGACAAGAATTGCAAACGCTAGGTAGACAATGTTGTTGCTCTCACAGTCGTGTTGGTATTAAAGTAGTAACGTCAGTAGTAGATGTATAAATACTGTATCTGTGTTAATAAATTTACACTGATTACACTTTCCACACGGCTTAGTGTTAGCAATTTCTACTGCTTGTCTGTGATAGACTATGTCTGGTCTCACAAAAGGGTCTTTAAATTGGGATGATTTTTATATGTTATACTTGGCTTAGGTCCTATAATGTTACATACTTCTTTATCTGAGCGTAAAATGTCCCAGTGTTTCTCCATAAGTCCTTTCACTCAAATTAACTTGATTAAACGTTAAAGTAGCTCTCAACTCATTGGCAGATGCAGTAGCTACACTCTGTACATCTATTTGATCCATAAAATATGGTCTCGCCTGTTCAATCTTAATGATTCTACATGTATGATTGTTTCATTAATATCTGTTTCACTATAACCTCTCTCTATAAATCTCTCTTTAAGATCCTGCACCCTGACTGAAAACATTGTTCATCTGGATTGAGTTCTATTACACCTCATGAATTGTCCTTTTAAGACATTTCTGAAAACATATGGTGGATGCATACTCCGTCTGTGCACTAAACTGTTCCTATGACACACTTTTCTATACACAGATGTATTTAATAGACCACTATCAAGTCTAGTGATCTCCACGTCCAAAAGGAAATGTTAGTCCTAGAGAAATTCATAGTGAATTTCAAAACTGGGTGCTTGTATCTAAACACGATACAAACCTTCTAAGGGAGATCCCATCTCCTAGCCACAAAAGAAAAGATCATCCACGAACGACAATACATTACTATATGCTCTAAAGTAAACACTTCTGATGGCAGACATATTCATCTTCCCATCTGGCCATGACCAGGTTGGTTGAGCTATTGGCACATGGAGTGCCCATAGCTACGCCATCCTCTGGAAATAAAGGTCTTACCAAATGCAAAACGTTGTTGGTCAAAATAGTTTCCAGTAATAATGCTATTAAATCTACCTTTAACTGAAAATTGTGAATGACTCCTAAGATATTCAGTGATGAACTTAATCCCAATATCATTCGGGATCTTAGTAAACAAACTGGTTACGTCCAGGGTTACTAGAAAAATTGTTGATCTTCCTGAGATGTCGTAAGTGTATAAACTATCAGAAATTGCTTACTATCTTTCAGTATTCGTTTATTCATATCTATTATAGGTCTCAACAAGCTTTCAATGTATATAGAAAGAGGTTCTGTAACCCACCCTTGTCCTGCAACAATAGGTCTCATGGGTGGGTTCGTACTATTCTTGTGAATTTTAGGAAGGCCCTGGATTATTGGAATAATAGGGTTTTTGACCTTGAAAAAGTCATACAATTCTGTAGTGATGTCAGATGACATAATAAGGTCATCTAAAGTATAGTAAACACTAAACACTTTATCCTTCAATTTTTCATAGTTTATTTTCATATAAAACTCATCATCACTCAACATAGCGGTCATTCTTGCATTATAGTCTGTGGTGTCCATTATAACAATGGGACCACCCTTGTCAGCTGGTCTAATAGTAATGGAGAGATCTCTCCTTAAATTATTTAGAGCCTTACGCTCAAGGTAATTCAAGTTCTGTCCATGTCTGTGTTTAATGTTATTGTCAAAACATTCATAAATGTCATTTTCTAGGACCTTACCAAATACTTCAATTGTAGGGCTCAATTGTGGTATAAAAGTACTATTAGCACGAAATCTCATTCGGCTTAAATCACTCTGTTGTTGACCATAGTCCAATTTCAGTTGTAAATTCCTAGTGAATAATTTGATATCAACAATTGTATCTACTAGGTCACCATTAGTAGTTGGAACAAAGTTGAGGCCTCTATTTAGGACTCAGATTTAGATTCAGACAACTCCCTTTTCGATAAATTGAATACTAATGAACTATCTTTCCCCACATCTTTTTTATCGTGGGTCCCTGTTGTTCTTCTATTGAATTTTTTCTTTTTTGTCTCCCCCTGCTGGTGGATCGTTTCGTGCCCAAAAAATGATCCTGTGCTATGGGGAGTGGGGCTGGTGTATTCTCTATACTTAGAGGTCTATTATTGATTTTAGGTCTAACTACCATTCCACCAGGTGGTGTCTTACTCATGTCTGTAGTATTAGTAATATCGTTTGATTCTCCTATTGAGACAGAAGGAATCCCTTCAGCTTCACTACCAGTACGTTGACCTTCTACAATAATCTTTCTACCTATGAGGTTATCATGATGTACAGTTTCATTTATGCTGACAGTGTGTCCATCAGCATGCTCATTATTAACTGTAACTTCTATAGTCTGTGTGTTATTAATGTACCTTTCTTCATTCCTACTACTGGATACTGCTGCATCCTTATTCCTTAAATCCATATTAGATTTAGCATGAACTTGTTTCGTTTCAGTCAAATTTCCTAACCTTCTCAAACTATTTGAATTACTGCCTTCAGACACTCTTGACTGGATGTCGCTATCTCTAGGCCAAGTGAAAACAAAGTTATTTCTAAAAAATAAAAGTTTTTATTAGAACAACGTGCTCTGGAATATTTGGAGACTTTATAACTTGTTTTGTTATACTGAAGACGTTTTATTGCCGTATGGAACAGCGTATATGGTGACTTTGATATTTGTTTTCATTTTATTCACGCTGTTTCCTGCTTCCGCTGGTGTGTTTATCTGCTTTTGGACTTTTTATATTTACTGTTTATCGTCAGTGAATCACCGCAGAAGCATGGCGAATGTCCATAACGCTAATAGCGTCAACATTGAACTACCTTACGTGATCCCTACTACGGAGAAATCTAATGCGTTTACAGAACGTTTTAAAACGTGTGTTACTGGAACAGATAATTTACTCTTGGATTTCGTCCCTCACACTGAAGGAAACTTGGACAATGAGAATGCTGTAAGTAACCGTAATGTTACTAACGACTTACAACAAATAGAGACAGTATTTACTAAACTTAAAAGACTACAAGTTCAAAGACAATATTTTGAAGCTTGTCTTAGTAAAAGAATCATACCACGAGGTCTTCGAATTTTGAAAATGCCTGCATCTGGTAACCAGTTTCCGGACCTCTTATACCGCTGGCAACAGTTGAATCTTGATCTCAGCTTCAATTATATGAAGCTGATGATAGACTATCACTTACCTGAAGAAAATAGGTTAAGACTTTCTGTAAATAATTTATTCAATGACTTTATGGCTAAATATGAAGATAATTCATGTGTTACACGTTTAGAGAAAGTTATTGATGATGTTATGTTGTTAGAAAAGAGGTTGTTAGATCAAAAGAAAAGTAAAATTACTCGAGATACACGAGATTTTAGAAATAACTTTGTTTTCACTTGGCCTAGAGATAGCGACATCCAGTCAAGAGTGTCTGAAGGCAGTAATTCAAATAGTTTGAGAAGGTTAGGAAATTTGACTGAAATGAAACAAGTTCATGCTAAATCTAATATGGATTTAAGGAATAAGGATGCAGCAGTATCCAGTAGTAGGAATGAAGAAAGGTACATTAATAACACACAGACTATAGAAGTTACAGTTAATAATGAGCATGCTGATGGACACACTGTCAGCATAAATGAAACTGTACATCATGATAACCTCATAGGTAGAAAGATTATTGTAGAAGGTCAACGTACTGGTAGTGAAGCTGAAGGGATTCCTTCTGTCTCAATAGGAGAATCAAACGATATTACTAATACTACAGACATGAGTAAGACACCACCTGGTGGAATGGTAGTCAGACCTAAAATCAATAATAGACCTCTAAGTATAGAGAATACAGCCCTTCCCCATAGCACAGATCATTTTGGCACGAAACGATCCACCAGCAGGGGGAGACAAAAAAGAAAAAATTCAATAGAAGAACAACAGGGACCCACGATAAAAAAGATGTGGGGAAAGATAGTTCATTAGTATTTAACTTATCAAAAAGGGAGTTGTCTGAACATGAAATACATGTCCTAAACAGAGGCCTTAACTTTGTTCCAACTACAAATGGTGACCTAGTAGATACAATTATAGATATTAAGTTTTTTACTAGGAACTTACAACTGAAATTGGATTATGGTCAACAACAAAGTGACGTAAGTCATATGAGATTTCGAGCGAATAGTACTTTTGTACCACAATTGAGTCCTACAATTGAAGTTTTTGGTAAGGTTTTAGAAAATGACGTTTATGAATGTTTTGCTAATAACAAAAAACAAAGACATGGACAAAACTTGAATTATTTAGAAAGAAAGGCTCTAAATAGTTTAAAGAGAGATCATTCTATTACTATTAGACCAGCGGACAAAGGTGGTCCCATTGTTTTAATGGACACAACAGATTATAATGCAAGAATGACCGCTATGTTGAGTGATGATGAATTTTATATGAAAATAAACTATGAAAAATTGAAGGATAAAGTGTTTAGTGTTTACTATACTTTAGATGACCTTATTATGTCATCTGACATCACTACAGAATTGTATGACTTTTTCAAGGTCAAAAACCCTATTATTCCAATAATCCAGGGCCTTCCTAAAATTCACAAGAATAGTACGAACCCACCCATGAGACCTATTGTTGCAGGACAAGGGTGGGTTACAGAACCTCTTTCTATATACATTGAAAGCTTGTTGAGACCTATAATAGATATGAATAAACGAATACTGAAAGATAGTAAGCAATTTCTGATAGATTTATACACTTATACACGACATCTCAGGGAAGATCAACAATTTTTTCTAGTAACCCTGGACGTAACCAGTTTGTTTACTAAGATCCCGAATGATATTGGGATTAAGTTCATCACTGAATATCTTAGGAGTCATTCACAATTTTCAGTTAAAAAGGTAGATTTAATAGCATTATTACTGGAAACTATTTTGACCAACAACGTTTTTGCATTTGGTAAAGACCTTTATTTCCAGAGGGATGGCGTAGCTATGGGCACTTCATGTGCCAATAGCTACGCCAACCTGGTCATGGCCAGATGGGAAGATGAATATGTCTATCCAAGTGTTTACTTTAGAGAGCATATAGTAATGTATTGTCGTTTCGTGGATGATCTTTTCTTTTTGTGGCTAGGAGATGAGATCTCCCTTAGAAGGTTTGTATCGTATTTAGATACAAGCACCCAGTTTTTGAAATTCACTATGAATTTCTCTAGGACTAACATTTCCTTTTTGGACGTGGAGATCACTAGACTTGATAGTGGTCTATTAAATACATCTGTGTATAGAAAAGTGTGTCATAGGAACAGTTTAGTGCACAGACGGAGTATGCATCCACCATATGTTTTCAGAAATGTCTTAAAAGGACAATTCATGAGGGTGTCGAGACTCAATCCAGATGAACAATGTTTTCAGTCAGGAGTGCAGGACCTTAAAGAAAGATTTATAGAGAAAGGTTATAGTGAAACAGATATCAATGAAACAATTACACATGTAGAATCATTAAGATTGAACAGAGCGAGACCATATTTTATGGATCAAATAGATGTACAGAGTGTAGCTACTGCATCTGCCAATGAGTTGAGAGCTACTTTAACGTTTAATCAAGTTAATTTGAGAGTGAAAGGACTTATGGAGAAACACTGGGACATTTTACGCTCAGACAAAGAAGTATGTAACATTATAGGACCTAAGCCAAGTATAACATATAAGAATCATCCCAATTTAAAGACCCTTTTGTGTAGACCCAGACATAGTCCCTATCACAGACAAGCAGTAGAAATAGGTACTAACACTAAGCCGTGTGGAAAGTGTAATCAGTGTAAATTTATTAACACAGATACAGTATTTATACATCCTACTACTGGCCGTAGTTACTACTTTAATACCAACACGAACTGTGAGAGCAACAACATTGTCTACCTAGCGATTTGCAATTCTTGTCCCGCTTATTACATCGGGAAGACTAATCGCATGTTTAAGGAACGTATAAGGGAACATTGTTACCAGATTAGGATAGGCTCAGACTTGAATGCTCTAGCAAAACATATTAAAACAGCAGGAACAGAGCATAAGTTTAGCTTTTACGTCATTCAGAAAATCACATTGGGTTTTAGAGGAGGTGACCTCATTAATCAAACTTTGGAACAAGAGACCAGGTGGATAATCAGATGGCGAGCTGACGAACCACCTGGTCTCAATGACAAGGTCCAAATTAAACCGTTCCTCAAAAAGAGGAGGTTACGTAGACACTAGTAATTAGAGTGTTGTCATAGATTTCAATTTGTTAGAAATAATCTGTTTTTTACATTATAGAGTTAAAAGTATGTTTTTAATAGGATGATTCATATTTAATGTAAGTGTTTTTCATATACGTAGTTAGATTATATATCCTACATATGAGATAATAGGAAAGATATTATATTATATATATTTTACCAATAAGGATTTATAATCCAAACGCCCACACAGAGCTTTGCGCTTTTAGATGGATTATAATACTATCTACTGTGAGGTCGTTTCATAAAGTTTTTAGTTTGTATTTTATTGCAAGTGTTGAGGTCTTCACACTTGTTAGTTACAGGATTTTTATATTATGCATAAGCAACATATAACAGCATGGTATACATCAGTTTAATTGACGTATGGATATGTGTTTTCAGTAAACTGAATGTATTTACGATCGTACTTTTTATTCAATAATGTACTCTGCATATGAGTTAGTAGGAAAGGTATCATACATACATTTTTTCAGTCAGGATTTAAATGCTGTATGTAGAGTTTAGAGTTTATATGCGGATTTCTATTTTTTGTAAATCATGAAATTGCACAGTTGTTGAATATAGGATCTTTATACTATGTAAAAGTGTTTTTATTATGTAATAGCATGGTTCATGTCACCTTGCTTCATTTAACTAATTTGTAGATGTGTTTTTAGTAAATAGAATATATAGAATGTTTAAATGATTGCACACTATGTGTGTTTTACTTTAAATTTTTGAGCGCATTTTCGCTGATTTTGTAACCAATCAGCCTTTATGATAGCTCTTATAAAGAGCTTTACTTTTTGTAATTTGTATCTAAGTCTGAAGAAGCCTGTTGGCGAAAGCGCTTACTTTTGTACAAAATAAAAGAAAAAGTTTTTATTAGAACAACGTGCTCTGGAATATTTGGAGACTTTATAACTTGTTTTGTTATACTGAAGACGTTTTATTGCCGTATGGAACAGCGTATATGGTGACTTTGATACTTCTCACAAAATCTTCAAAATTATTTCCCCTAACATAACATATGATCAAAAATGATACCACAGAGATGTGACCAAGAAGTGCTCTGGTTAACAGCAGTTTTCTTTAGCTCTGCCACATCAAAGATTTCTGACAGGATTTATTATTTTTAAACAATCCTAACCAGGTTATTTATACAGAATCTGATATTTTTAAGTGCCACTTGGGATTATATCAAAAAATTGTATACATTTATTGGACTTTTCCTGTCATACATCAAACAACTACTTGACAATTTCTTCTCATCATCCATAACTAAAAGATGAGTGTCTCAAAGGCCAATTCTCAAGATTCTTCATTTAAGAAAGAGTTTCATTCTCTCCTAGCAAATATTCAGGAGTTGTCGCTGAAACTGGACAGAATGGATACAAAATTAGATAATTTCATGTGGAAGTGTTCAAAATAAATGGAACTGATTTATGAAGACTTACAACTACAGAAATCACAGATCTTGGATATTGAACAATCACTGAATGACATAGCTGGAATGCTACATGAATGAGAAAATATTATTTAATTTTTGTTGAAGCAGAATACTTTATTGCAGAACAAACTTGATGATTTGGAAAACAGGTCATATAGGAATAATATATGGATTTTTGGACTTCCAGACAATATAGAAGGTATAGAATATAGAAGTATGGTGAATTTTTAACGTCTTGTTTACTCAATGTTTTGGACCCTCTGATTGCTTTATCATATGGGATTGAAAGGGTACACAGATCTCTTGCTTCATCTCCATCCAAGAATAACACTTCCTCTAAATCAGTAATAGTAGGATTCCTTTCTTCCCAAGATAAATAACTAGTCCTTAATCTGCTTGGTCTAAGTCACCAATTAAAATAAATGACAATATCATTTATATTGACAGTGATTACCCAGTTGTTGCTATTTCTAAAAGAAAATGCTTTTTGCCTTTGATTAAAGAACTTAAAAATAAACAAATAAAGGTTCATCTTTTATTCTGTGCCAGACTGAAAATATTTCTGGCTGATGAATTTAAAAATGTTGAAGACCTGGAATCAACTGTGGCATTCATAAGATCAAGCAAAATATTAAAAAACAGAAGGTATGGATTGGGCTGACATGTCTCTGAAGAGAATTGTAGAAAACAATAACTGGAAGTCAACTGACAAGAAGAAGAAATTGAAAGATAAATTACTTTTTAGTTAACCTGTTTTGTCTTCTTTTCTAGCTGTGAAAATGTCACTTTTTTACTTATTAGCAAAAAATTAATTCATCTCTGGTACTCACACTTCAAAAAAATGAAAAAAGGAACTGTGAATGCTATTAATAGGAGTTCCTGGGTATATGGACTGTGTGATGTAATGACATGCAACAGGTAAAATTTTTATTAGTAATGATTGTTTTAGTTTGTTTTTAAAGAATAGAAAAATATTTAATTGATCCTCTTATAATCACCATCATTTGCTTTGCAGTTGTTCACAACTTTCATTGCTTCATATGATATATATATCATTAATTGTGGTTGCTGTTTTAAAAGTTTTAACTTATTAGTAATAGTTGCCAGCTTTGTTTTACTCTTTCAAACATTTTTTTAATGCATTTCCTGCTAGAATGTTTTTTTTCGCTTTCTTTTCATTACTTACCTCTTGATTCATGATGAGGAATGTTGCAAGCCATGTAATGCAGGGAAGTGACTTGTAAAGTATTTGTGAGTGCACAGAAGAAGCAGGAAGTGCAAGCCAAACTTTGACCTAACTGCAAGCAAGATGGATATAATGTTGAAATGAAGATGAGAAGACATCTTTATACAAAGCTGAATGAAACACTCGTAGGCTTTTTGTATGTCTTTCTCCTTTTTCTTGTTTTATTAAGCTAGTTTAAGATGCTCTGTATAGTTTTAGGAGTAGAGAGTTTATCACAACGCAATTTTTATTGTAAATATTGATGCCCATAGAAAGGGAATGATGTTGTATATACTCTTTTTGAAGGTGTAAGTGGGTTTCAAAGCAATGTATGCAGAATTAATAACTTATTAATGCTTGATACAGGACTGTTTTACTTCAAATGTTAGTGCCTGATATAAGATTGCTTTTAATCCAAGTGCTCAACTATCCATATTATAACTATAGTTCTCCTTTAATTCTCTGAATTGTCATTTTTCTTAATTTTTTTTTTATTTTAAACTATTTTAAGATGTTCTTTAGAGTTTTAGGCAGTCTAATGGAATTTTAAGAAAAAAGTATTTTGTCTGAATTTAGTATTATAGCTTGCATTTTCAATGGTCATCTATCATAATGTTATGTAGATGTTTCCTGTCTTCCAGATATGGAAACAAATCAGTAATTCAAGAATGCTATATAGTGACCCTTCTGCTTTACATGTATTGTAACTACAGTTAAGAAATTATTATTATGTGACTAGCTAGCAGTAAGGATAACAGAATGTAAAGTGGAAATGTCATTTGCAGCATTTAAGAAGTCTGCTATATTTTTGTTAAAGCTACTGTTAATGCCACTATAGTAAAACATTATAAGATGTTAATTATAGCCATATAGTGGAAATCTGTTTAAATGACAGTATATATACCAATAGGTGTGCTGCTCTGGTTAATCTGGCATTATAATTATAACCTACTTCATTTTACCTAGTACTTATGTTAATTAACATAGAAAGTAAAGGTAGCAAACTGGTATTTATTCATTTGAAAGGAAAAGTACACCCATGCTTAAAATATATGCCACAAGTATTAATTAGTCCTATATATATTTTATTCCCACCTTTCTTATTTTTTATGTGGTACATGCATGTAAGTAGCCAATATTGGTTATTTCTATTGAGATTCATCTACATTTTCCAAATGCATAGCGAAAGGTTGCATTTAAATGTGATGTGACTTACTTGAGTGCCTGAGTCCTTGAATTTGTGTTTGTTTGCATCCTCCAGTGTGTATTTTAAGGCTTAAATGATCAGCACATTGGGCTGTTTTTCTGTATGAGAGATTGTGTTTTTGTGATAAGTTAGTAGTAATTTATTTAAAATGGTCTTGACTACTAACCATAGTTGTATGTGTTTTTGACTTTATAACACATGATGATATTAGTTCTAATATACTATTAACTTAGTTATTGACCAGATACATTCTATAAAAATCTGAATAAATTGCTTTATGGTTTCTGAATAGTTGTAATATAATATCTACCCCCAAAGGCTTTATTATTGTATCAACAAGAATGCAATATAATTGTAGAGGTGGCTACTTTAAAAAATATCATTAGTCAAAATGCAGCTTTCTGTTTACTGATCCTACTGATTTGTTTGACATAATTGATGAGTTTATTATATTTTATAATATTACTTTATAAATAATTTTCTAACAAGTGGTGGGGGAAATAAACTGTTGTTGCTTGTTGGCTGGTTGACTCGAGCAGTGAATGCTGTTCAGGTTAGGAGTATTTAACTCCATGGAGGGGTTATTGGGTTACAGAACTTTAGTCTTATTTCATATTGTTTTTTTGTGTTTTTTTTCCAGTGTCTACTACTTATACAATTTTTATTTATATTACTGTTTCCTATATGATTGACCATAGGTTTACTAATATTCATATCAATACTGATGGAGTGATAACTTGTGTATATTTGCAAAACAAATTAATGGTCATATTGCATGCAAACCCTTTCAGTATTTACATGTCTTATCTAAAATGTGTATCTATTAATATCAATGGTTTGAATACTAGTTGTAAGAGGGGAAGTTTACATAAATGTTTGAAACTATTAGATTCCCAAGTTGTCTTTTTACAAGAAACACACCTTTTACCTGAAGACATAGATAAACTTAATACGAGAAGTTATTCTGTGTTAACTAGTTCTCACTGTTTTCAAAAGAAAAGAAAAGTAGTAATATTGTGGAATAATTCTTTACCTATTGCTAAAGTTATCGATACATGTAAAGACGATAAAGGTATGTTTTATTCAGTCACAGTGGAGCTTAATAGGAAAATATATACTCTAATGGAATTGGGGTTAACACTGTGAAATAACATTTAAATCAGATTGTACAAATACCTAAAGGAAACATTATTTTGGCAGGGGATTTTAGTTGTATTTTAACAGACAAAGATTTCAATGCTTCTGGTAAAAAGAAAATTTAACTTTCAGCCAAAAATTTGAAGGATTTTTGGGATACATTTCATGGTAGAGATATTAGTGACTTTTCTGATCCAGGTTCTCTCTTTTTCATACATTTTTCACATAGGCATGACACATATTCCAGAATTGATAGAGTATATGTTTCAAATGAGTTGATTAACAATTTTGGAATGGTTAAAGTAATTTTGTGTCCCCTTTTGGATCATAATGCTATTTCTTTTGAATTACTAATTAGTCCAAGCAGTTGTGTTCAGTTTAAAAGAATTCCAGCTTATATAACCAAACTAAAGGATTTTAAAGATTTCCTTACATCAGAAATCCAAAATTTTATTAAGTCCAACAATATTTGTGACACTTCTGATATATATGTATGGGATGCATTAAAGGCTTACTTGTATGGGAGAATTACTAGTTAGTATGCCAATAAGAAAAAGCAATGGGACAGAAAATTAAACGAGATACCAGAGAAACTTGATAAATTAAAACTACTCAACCAAATTGGTAAAAGTACTAAAATATAAGAAATTAATGCTTTAAATGGCAAATACTTAAAACATTAAATCATAAGACTATGATTAATTTAGAGAGGTTCAGATTCATAAACATTTCTGTTAACCCCATATCATTGAGTAACTTAGCTGTCAAAACTAAGAGGTTTAGTAAACTTAGTCATATTAAAAATATTTACTCACCTAAAATGTTACTGAAATAGGGGATATATTAATGGAATTTAGAGAACACTTTAATAAAATTAATCAGAACTCTAATTAATTAGACTCTAAAGAAGTAGTTAGATATTTTATTAAAAAATATGCCAAAAGTAAATTAGCAGATATACATGTTGAAACACTTGACAAACCAATCCCAATGTCTGAAATTTAGCATCAAATTAATACTTTAAAATGAAATAAGGCTCCTGGTAATGATGGAAATATTCCTGAAATCTATAAAATAATGCCCAAAGAAGCTATGATTCTATTACATAAAGTTTTTTCTTTATACCAGGATCTAGTCAATATCCCTCCTTCTGGGAAATATACTTTTATTTCTCCCATATTAAACGCTGATATGGAACCTACTAAATGTTTCTCATATAGACCAATTTCTCTTTTAAATGTTGATTACAAAATGTTTATGTCTATGCTACTAAGTTGAAGAAATTCCTTCCATTTTGGTTGATGAAGATCAAACAGGATTATTTTTGAAAAGGAATACATATGACAATATTAAGAGAGTATTAACCATAATTGATTCTGTTAATAATTCAAAGGACAATTTAACTCTAATCAGCCTGGATATAAATTGTGCCATTGATTCTGTTAATTGAGATTATCTATTTTTTTTTTTTTTTTTTGGAAGAACTAAATATTTCTAGCAATTTTATACAACTTATCATCCAACTTTATTGAGGATGTCAGGCCTATATCAGGTACTTACACCTCTCAAAATATTCAAATATTTAAAGGAACTAAGCAAGACTGCCCGTTATCTCCTTTGGTTTTTACTCTTGTTATGGAGCCATTAGCTAATTTTATAAGGATGAATCCAGATATCGAGGGCTTTAAATTATGTTTTGATGTGACTTCTAAAATCTAACTGCTTGCAGATGGCATCCTTCTTATTATTAAAGAAAATAATGCTCCCCTTTCTGTTATCTTTGAAACTATGGAAAATTTTCAAAGGAAATCTGGTCTAATTTTTAATGATAGTAAAACAAAAATACTTCCTATTCATTCTAATATTAATAATTTGAGTGAGAAGTTTACAAAATATTTAGTACAAACAGGCAAATTAACATATTTTAGGAATAGCATTAGCTAATAACATTAAGGATGTAATAGACTTTAATTATAATAATAGTTTATCCTCTATAAAGAATCTCATAAATAAATGGAATAAGCTCTCCTTCACAATGGAAGAGAGGGCTTCTAGCATTAAAATTATTATATTACCAGATATTATACATTATACAGTCTTTATCCTTACCACCCTCTAAATCATATATACAAGAATTCAATTCAGTGATTTTAAAATTGTTGTGGTTTCCAAATAAACCCAGAGTAGCACTAGCACATTATATGACAGATTGGTCTAGTGGGGGGAATTAGTTTATCAGATCTGAAACTATACTGTCTCTTCTGTGATAAAAACTATTTCTTTATTAGCTAGTAAACATTACTCAGCCAAATGGAAAATGTTTCAAGAACTTCTTTGTTTTAATACTGCTAACATAGCTAATTCTAATAAATTGTTAATACTAAAGTAAGTTTCAAATACATATTTCACACTACGTGTCACTTTTACTAAAGAAATTTAGAAATTTTATTTATAGAAACTCAGTTTATAAAGCCTGGATGTTTCTTCATTTTCCCATTGCTTTTACACAGAGTAACATTCTTTCTTTAAATTTTGATAAGATGATGCTACTTAATGAGAATAATCTCATTTATTGGTTTCAATTGTTGACCAATGACAAACTGAATTCTGTAGATTATTTAATCACTAAATATAACTTAAGTAATGATATGTGGTTGGAAATACAATCTTGCAGACAGTTTGTGGTTAGTAAAATTATCCTAATGTCACCAAGTACAAGAATTTCTGTCCATAAGTTATTAAATGTTCTGATAATATTTATACAGCAAAATTTACCTAATAATGGCAAGCTTTCAGAAATATATAAAATAATTAGAAATTAAACAAAAATTATTTGGAGAAATATTGAAATTACTTCTCTTTAGTTAATAACAATCCACCTAGTGATAATGATAAGAGAATTAATATTGGAATCATATAAGTTGACTACTTCTTCACTTAAATGGAGACTGTTCTCCTGGAAATTTATGCACAGGTCATTTTTTACACCACACAAAATGGAACTAATTAGTAAGAAAAATGTTTTGTGTTGGAGATGTAAATTAGAGACTAAGGCAAATTGGTCTCATATGTTTTTTGATTGTGTAGTTCTGAAATCCTACTGGGACAATATTAAGAGTTTCCTTCAGGCTTTAATCACAGATAAGTTTGTTTATCCAAATCTTTGATTCTGTTTAATACTCCAATCCCTGATTGTGTAAAAAAAATAAAATATCCTTTGTTATGGTCCATTTTGGCTGTTGCCAGAAAGGTTATAACCAGAAATTGGAAGACTGAGACTTCACCCACTTTTACGGAATTCAAGAATATCGCAACTGAACTATGTCACTTGGAACTGATGACCATTAAATCAAGATCCATCAGAATTACTTAATCTTATAGCCTGTGGTCTAAGCTAAAAGACTTACTAGATAAACAGTTACTGAACATTCAAGAATAGTTCTTATTTCAGCTTTTCCTGGTTAGGGGTTGCCACAAGGGATCACCTGTCTGCTCATGATTGGCAGTGGAGTTTTTACGATGTTGAGTTGCCAGCCTGGCACCCAACCTTCCACAGAAGGCACACACATGCACACACTCACACCTAAGGCCAATTTAGAGTGTCCAGTCCACCTACAGCATGTCTTTGGGATGTGGGAGGAAACCGGAGCACCTGGAGGAAAAAAGATCTTTGTAATTTTTAACTAGTAGACAGCTTTGTAAATAGTTTAGTTGTTGAATGTTTCTTGTTCTTTGTATTGTTATTTAATTTCTATATTGCATTTCTATCATTGATTATTAATTTGTTAAAATTTAATAAAATGTTTAAAAAATGATACCATAAATACTATCTATAGACTTTTACATTTTTTGATAAAATGTTTTTTCAGTCTAATGTACTTTCAGTCATTTGTCCCTACTAAAATTTTCTTTCAGTCAAAAGTACATTTGATCAAATGTCACAGAGTCATGTACATATACATATATCACCATAAGTAATTAAGGTCATAAGCATCTGCCCCTTCATTCAGTTGCATGCATGGTATGTATCCTATAATGATTTTGTTTTAAATATAAGATGTTATGTCAGAGACATAGAGCACACTTGAAAGCACCAAGAATTATGATAGTGAGGATATTTTGTCATCTGGTTACTGCAGACATTTTTTTCAAGTTACCATTTCCTGTGATCAATGTTTGGATCCCCTCAGATTTTGTTTTGTGTGAAGAATCTTTCATTTTCTAAAAGCTTCATTGCATTATAAGCAAAATTTTTACAGTTTGTGCCAGAATTCAATACTTATAGCCTTGAGGGCTAATACTTAGAAGTGAAGGTACGTATGACAGTCACAGCTGCATTAGCTCCAGCGTATGACTACATCTATGTAGTAAAATGGGAATGTGAGTTAATTTTTTTTCCCAAGACTTGATTGAGTTTGACAGCATTCAGGGGTAAAGCCCTGACTATGACATTGGCGATGAAACTTTGATTACCAGCACAGATACCTGAGGGACTGGGGAGGGACAGCAAGAACTTGAGTGGCCAGCATCAGCATCATTCATCCTTAGGAGATGGATGTGGTCAGGACTGCTGCTATGGCAACATCTGTTGCTGAACCAGCAGATGATCACCTGAGGGAGAGTCCATGCTAAGACATGCTGCTTGCATTGCAATATAGTAGAAAACTGGGTAGAAAAGCCTGCATGTTTCTTCCCCAGACAAAGGCAGCTAGTGTGAATCAAGCAGACTGCCTGATGGGTGGGGTTAGGTGGGGAGAGGTACACCATTAAGCCTGGGCATTTGGCTCATTGCTATTGATGAACTCATACCTTCCACATCAACAAATGGGTTGAGAAGGCTCCCTAGGCTGGGAATAAGTTGCCTGAAGGACTCTCACCCTAGCCTGGGAAGCCTGGTTCTTGTTCCAGGTGCATGTAGGAGAGCCAACAGACCAGTTTTAGAGAAGCAATGAAATGGGGTATTCAATAAATTATTACAACAAAATTAAAAAAAGAGTATTGAACATTTAAATGAGTAACAAATAAGCAAGACATTTATATTTTTTATATCAGAACTGGAATATAATCTTGGATCAGCAAAAATAATTTTCTAAAACTGAAAATGATTAACTCTTTTCAATTTATCCAGGATGTATCATTGTTTTACTAGTAGTTAAACTACTTGCTATATTCATTTTTTGTACATTCAGCCATTTTCTAAAAACACTGATCAAATTAACAACTTCACTTGTTATCTAGTTTCAGCAGCAGAGACAATTTTGGTCAAAAATGTACAATTGTTATATGTCATATTTAATTTGATCTGAATAATGATAGTTTCCCTTTTGTCTAAATAGTGACTGTATTCAAATTTATGAAAAGAGAGACATCAGATTTCTTCCATTTCTTATGTGCCACTGTTAAAATATATCAAAGGATTAGTAACTGATCATTAGTAATACACTTAGGAAATATAGTGCTGAAAAATAACATATGTTTAGTTACTGGACATTTGTCAGATTGCAGTGCTTATGAAAATATTTGAATGTTGTCCAAAATTATTTAACACACTGCATTCACAAAAAATGAGTTGCTAATCAGGTTCAATGTCCATTTCACAACTCCAGCAATGTATTTGTCTTTTTATATACTTTCTCTATCATGTAATGAGCAAGAAAACCCTATTTAAAAATTTCCAGCTAAAGATTTTCCAAAATAAGGATGATGTAAATTTAGCAAATTTATCTATATCTTTTAATTTTATAGATATATCTGCTAAATTTACATCATCCTTCTTTTAATTTTGAGGCTGCGGTGGTGGTGCTGCGATAGCGTTGTCGCCTCATAGTTGGACGTTGTCCGTTCGAGTCTCAATTAGAGTGTCTTCTGTGTGGCGACATGCGTGAATGGGCATTCCTTCATTGAAGGTTGTGCGTTAGGCCCAGCAAGCCAGCACGTAAAAATCTACTGCTAATCATTAGCGGACCGGAGTTCCGCTGTGGCGACCCCTAACCGGGAAAAGCCGAAAGACACAAACAATCTATATCTTTAAATTTTGTATAATTTGTCTTCCTTATATAATACCAGTAAAAATAATAAAACTGATTTATATAATGATAAAGTTTTGCATTATTCTGATAAAACTGAAGACCTTGCTATTTGATTCAGTAATATAGATTCTGGAAATTCCAACAACTCAGAGTAGTTGTATCATTTATATTGTGAATATTTTAAACTGCCAGTTCTCTATTGCTCCATACTAATAAGCAGTCTTCTGTTTTTAAATTGCACTTATGAGCCAAGGTATCAGTTAAAGAATTTTGCATCCTGTGAATTTGCAAGATAAATAAATTTCAGCCAATGCTAATATTTTTACAGTGTTAGATGCTTCTATGAATCTTTGCATACAAGAAGTAGGAAAGATGGGAAAATCTGTTTTTCATTATGAAGTGTATATATATATATATATATATATATATATATATATATATATATATATATATATATATATATATATATATGGGTCTAGGACTATTCACTGAAAGCACATTTCACTGAAAGTTATATATGGCCTTTTCACCACTGTAATGTGACCCTGCAGTTATAATATATAGTAAGGGGGGAACACCCCTCACATTGGGGGGGCATAGCCCCCCACAAAATTTGGATTATATATTAAGTTTAGAAAAGAGTAATTTATTGAAATTGCAAGTATCCATGTGTATAGTTCGAAATATTTAAAATAGGTGGGGGCTACGCCCTCACACCCCCCAATGTGGGGGCGGTACCCCCCACAGCCCCCTTACTATATATTCTAACTCCAGGTTGCACTACAGTGGGGAAAAGGCCATATATAACTTTCAGTGAAATGTGGTTCAGTGAATTGTGTTTTCAGTGAATTGAGCTTTCAGTGAATAGTCCTAGAGCCATATATATATATATATATATATATATATATATATATATATATATGTATATATATACTTTTTAAGACACTGTAATTCCTAATGCCATTATATTCTGTTATTTATAATACTTGTCTGGACTGATATTTTAAACTTATGTTACATAACTTTATACTAGTTTCCTTTTTACAGTGCAAGTTATATCCAACCAATACATTAGGATTTTATATAATGATACCATAGCATAAGATTCTATGTATGGAAAGCCCACTCCTTAATTTTCTTGGAGTTTGTGGTGATTCTGAGCAGTTCTACATTTATTAGTGTACCAAAGAACTTTTAAAAACAAATTACTTGTTTTTGTAATGTGTTTTATTTATTTAACATTTGTTTACCGAGAAAGGCTGACTGGACACAGGTCCATTTTCAGTGGAGGCCCAGGGAGAAAAGCTCCAACAATATTTAAAACAAACAAACATTATACCACAGGAAAATTACAGAGTACAAGTCAATAAAAAAAAAAAAAAATCTGCTTTTACTGTATTTGTGTTTCTTCCTACTTTATTTTGCTTTTGCGTCATCTTAAAAGTACTCAATTGTATTTATTACTGCTTGTTGTAACTCATTCTAAGCCTTTTAGTTTAAGCACTTGGGCTTCAGACCAGTTGTTTTACATTAGGAAGGTTTGTGGTCTGCACTGTGGTGGCAGGACAGGTAGCTTACATCCTTCTAAGTTGGGAACTGCTGATTGAGGGCTCAGTGTCTGTTATTCTAAAAGTGTATTAATTCTGTTTTAACCACTTGGGCTTCAGGCCAGTTGTTTTACATTAAAAGGGTTCATGGTCTGCACTCTTGTGGGAGGAGAGGCTGGACTCTGCCCTTCTAGCTGGGAATTTCTGGTTAAAGGCTTATAGTGCCTGCATATCTAAACTGCTTCTTACTGAAATTGGTACACCTTGTTTGCTGTAGCATAGACTAGATCCAGGCCTGCTGAATCTAGCTTTGTTTGTATAACTTGAGCACTAATCCAGGCATTCTTTAAAGCATTCAATTGTATTTATTACTGCTTGGTAGTAACTTGATTAAAGTGTAGCTGTCATTCTAAGTCTTTTGGATTAAGCACTTGGGCTTCAGACCAGTTGTTTTATATTAGGAAGGTTTGTGGCCTGCACTGTGGTGGCAGGACAGGTAGCTTACATCCTTCTAAGTTGGGAACTGCTGATTGAGGGCTCAGTGTCTGTTATTCTAAAAGCGTATTAATTCTGGTTTAAGCACTTGGGCTTCAGGCCAGTTGTTTTACATTAAGAAGGTTTGTGGTCTGCACTGTAGTGGCAGAACAGGTAGCTTACATCCTTCTAAGTTGGGAACTGCTGATTGAGGGTTCAGTGTCTGTTATTCTAAAAGTGCATTAATTCTGGTTTAAGCACTTGGGCTTCAGGCCAGTTATTTTACATTAAAAGGGTTCGTGGTCTGCACTCTTGTGGGAGGAGAGGCTGGACTCTGCCCTTCTGAGCTGGGAATTTCTGGTTAAAGGCTTATAGTGCCTGCATATTTGAACTGCTTCTTACTGAAATTGGTACACCTTGTTTGCTGTAGCATAGACTAGATCCAGGCCTGCTGAATCTAGCTTTATTTGTATGCTTGTTGTTTGTTTGCTTGTTATTTCCCTGAAACGCTAATTCCACCTAAAACGCGACTTTTCAGCGCTTCTGTGGATCCCTAGTGATATCTGCATTGCTTACTGTACTTATTTCCTTGTTTCACTTGAAAGAAAGTTACTGTTTGTCATTTTTGCATTTAAGTTACCTGTAACACATTGCATTTAAGTTACCTGGCACTTGCTCACTAAAGCAATTATATAAGTCAGCACTAAAATATTAAAAGCACTACACCCTCACAAACTCCCCTTGAGTACCTCGTTCCCCATTGGCCCTTTTATTTCAATTATAAAGGAATTCCCAATACTATTCTAGCATGTCCAAAGGTCAGTTGTCAATCTCCTCTCCAGTCCAGCTGGTGAATCTGGGAATCTTGAGGCAATGTTACAACTGCCTCATGTACACAGACAACCCTCTCCTCCTCCCAACAAATTCCAACACATGTGAGAGATGCAACCATATAGCCATACTGGAGGCTAAGCTCTCTCAACTCAGTACTGGCGAAACCAGTCAGGAGGAGAAGGAAACCACACTCACTACAATTCCAGTCTCACATAGACCTACCACGACAGCAAACCAAACACATAAACACACAAAAACATACTCAGAGGCTCTAAATAAAAATCTGCCTAAGCAGCAGAGACCTCCAAAGCAGACACCCAAGCAACCACTACCCCAAAACAAAACACATGCAACACATAGCTCACAAAGCCAGTATGCCAAACAGTCACAGCCCTTAAGGCTAAACAACACACCTGATACACTTGTAATAGGTGACTCTATCGTCAGGCACACTGATGTCCTGCTCACCAGGCTGAACAAGGAGAAGGTCACGGTGAGCTGCCTGTTGGGCGCTAGGATCCGCCACATAACACAAGCACTCAAGTCACTCCAAGGCAAGTACAAATATGACTCAGTCATTGTCCATGCTAGTGTGAATGACCTGAGATGTACCTCCCTGGACTACATGAAGAGAGACATAGAGGAGCTCTCTGAGCATGTAGCCCAGGCCGGTATGACCCTGACCTTGAGTAGCATCTTACCCTCACCAAGAATGATGCCACAATATGAAGACAAGATGATCAATTTCAACAATTGGCTTAAGTATTGGTGTCATTCAAAGGGGATCCAATGCCTGTCAGCCTGGGATGACATGCTCGACAAGCCACGATGCTTCGCTAGGGATGGCTTGCACCTGTCACCCTGGGCTTTGGATATTGGCAAAGGCTCTTGCTACCCCATAGTGCCTTTTTAGGCAAGGCTCAAAAGACAAACCTACCTCCATAGGTATCACAAGGGATAAGAAACTAAGAGTAATGCTACTCAATGCCAGAAGTCTAAACCTCAAGATGCACTTTTCGAAACTCTCCTTAGCATGGAGAACATCGATATCTGTGCAGTAACAGAAGCCTGGTTCAAGGCTCCTGAGAGCACCCCAGCACTACCAGGTTATACCTCATACCATGCTTTTCGGCCCCAAAACTTGGACCGTACCACAAAAGGAGGGGGAGTATCAATATTCGTCAAAGACACCCACACCTCCAGGTTAGTGGCACAGCACGAAGCATCAGAGACTATCCATGTGCAACCAACAGTGGGTAAAACTGCCTTCCAGTTTGTAGCCTGCTACAGACCACACTCCCAAACCCAGGAACCCCACTCGGCCTTCCTGAGAACACTGGAAAATATGAAGGTCTCTCCAAACACCATTATACTGGGCAACTTCAACTACCCAAACATAGACTGGGAGCATTACTCTAGCTCCAACACCCTAGCCCAAAGGTTCCTAGAATTTATAAACTCAAATGCTATGGAACAACTTGTTACCACTCCCACAAGAGGGGAAAACATACTGGACCTGATCATCACCAACATGGGGACTCTATGCTCCAGACCAGAAGTGTATCCCTCACTGGTAAGATTAGACCATAAACTAATCTCACTGGATATTCACATCCCAACTCCACCCCCTGCCCTGAAAACCACAGTGAAAAACTTCTCTAAAGCAAATTTCACACTCCTCAAAACTGAGGTGGAATCCTTCAAAGCCCCCGGGCCTGTGGAAAATACGGCCCAGACCGCAGAATCCTTTATAAACGCATTCTATGAACACCTTCAGGAATGCATGGATCATGCAATCCCAAATAAAACCAAGACCCAATCCTCCAAAGGTAGACGTCCTGTCTGGTGGACCCCAGCCATAAACAAACTATACAATAGAAGGAGGAAGCTACTACATGATAGAGCAAAATCCCAAAAAGGGAAGGCATCTCTGATCAGTATTAGCAAAAAACTACGGGCACTCATAAAATCGTCTAAGGCTAGCTTCAAGAGAAAAATTGCACAGGACACTAAGGATAATCACAAGGCTTTCTTTAATTATGTTAGGAAACTGGGTGGGAATTCCCAGATATGTTCAGAATTAGTCAAAAATGACAAAAAATACACCGAACCCACAGACATTGCCAACATCCTAGCTGACAGGTTCAGCGCAAACTCCCCCCCCTCCCCACCAAAAGAGCAAATATCTATGCCAGCAGAGTGCTGCCCCCCCTGACATCTCAGATGCTCAGGTAAGCGCTGCCCTCTCCAAAGCAAAAAACACAGCATCAATGGGATCAGACGGTGTCCCAGGCTGCATCCTACATGAACTCCAAGAAGAGCTAAACCCAAACATAAAACTACTGTTCAATCTCAGCCTTACTACAGGATATGTACCCAAAGAGTGGTGTACAGCAACAGTGGTCCCTCTCCACAAAGGTGGTGTCTCAACGGATCCTGGAAATTATCGCCCCATAAGCCTAACTAGCTTGGTCTGCAAAGCTATGGAAAGGATCATCATGGTCTTCATAAATAAAGATATTGGGGACCTACAGACACTGGATCCTACCCAGTTCGGCTTTGTTAAGGGCAGATCCTGCCTCTTAAACCTGGTTGATTTCTTTGAAACAGTCACCAAGGCCATTGACAAGGGGAAGGTGGTCCACACAGCCTACCTGGACCTCGCAAAAGCCTTCGATACAATACCCCACTCGGGCATTATAGATAAGCTCACCAGCTTAAATATAAACCCCTATGTCACTAGATGGGCTGCAAACTGGCTCAAGGACAGAACCCACATGGTTAGAATTGCTGGAGCCATGTCAGACTCTAAACCAGTTACAAGTGGCGTCCCACAAGGCTCAGTCCTGGGACCTCTCTTGTTCTGTATATATTTCTCGGAGGTACAGGCCAACACGGAAGGACTGTGGCTGACCAAGTTTGCAGATGACTGCAAACTGGGCACCATAATCGACTCTCCAGCCGACACAAGCATCCTCCAAAAGGGCCTCATAGAAACAGACAACTGGTGCCAGAGCCATGGCCTCAAGCTAAACACCAAAAAGTGTATAGTCATCCCCTTTGGCAAAAACAAAGTGCCCACAAATTACCACATAGGTGGTAATCCATTAAGTACAGAAGAAGTAATTAGGGACCTGGGGACCCAAGTTGATAGCAATCTCTCATTTGACAACTACGTGGCCAAAGTGGTTAGAAAAACATTTTATATAGCCCACCTAATCATGAAGGGATTCACATCTAGATCAGGGGAGGTCATCGTGCCTCTTTACTCATCCCTCATCAGGCCCATAATTGAGTACAATGCCCCTTTTGGGATGTACCTTACCAGATACCTGCAGCAACTGGAAAGACCCCAAAAGTACCTCACCAAGAGGATCAAAGTGCTCAAACAGATGCCATACGCTGCCCGGTTAAAGAAACTCCAGCTCTACTCAGTGGCATACCACCTGCTCAGAGGCGATCTGTGCCTGATGTATAAAGTCATGTCCAACCTGGAATTAATGGACATGCTGCACCTCAGAAAATCCAAATCCCAATGAGCTACGCGCTCGAGAGACTTGAACCTCAGCATTGAAATAAATAGGACATGCTGGAGGGACAGATTCATAACCCAGAGGCTCCCTTCACTCTGGAATAAAATCCCAGTCCAGGTTAGGCAGAGTCCCTCTTTGACTCTCTTCAAGAGGAATCTTGATGAGTGGATGGGGGATCGTAGGTTTACTCCAGGTATCACTTCTGTGTCACTGTTAGACAGAGGCACAGTATACTAATGTCGAAAAAGGGCATAGCAAAATTAATTTAAAATGGGTGGCGAAAGCCAAACACACTCTGGCTAGGCTTATAAATGCCATAGGGCAGATAGCCTAGTATGAACCTATGAACCTATAATGAAAGTACACACAGCAAATACAAATAATCGAAAGAGATGATACCTTAGCAATTTTAACAAAATTTGTACATCAAAGAGTATATGGTATTATACAAACTAGACTAGCATATATATTAGAAAGCACAGTATGATATTTTTGAGGAAGACTTGAAATGATTTGAGGTAAAAGAACAAGTATATATAGGGAAGGAAGATGGCATAATAGGTTAATATTGTAAAGTGTAGATCTAAAGAAAGTCAGAGGGTGTGTATAAAAAGTGGAGAATATAGAGTTAGTCAGGTGGGTAGCAAGAGCAAAGACAGGATTTTTCTAAGTGAGTAAATAGAAGTTTTATAAATTGTACTATGATGCAGATGGAAGTGATAGAAGTTTTAGATAGCATAAACTCATTTTTATTAATGTTAATCTGTATTGAATGTGAAATTTTTATCCAGTTAAAGATTACGGGCCAGATGCAATAAATCCTACACTCAGCGTACATAATATGTATTCAAGAATATCCCTGCCACAATTTTTGTACTTTATAGTCACTCAGAAAGATTACACAAAGTGTACATGTAGTCACCACTTTGTGGTAACCTTTATGAATCACTGTCAATATTTGAAGCTGCAAAAAAATCAGCAGGAAAACTAAATTTAGGAGGAAGAAGGTTTGAGTTACACCTTTGTCTGTTCACTCAGAATAGTGTACACTTAGTGTAGGCATTATTGAATCCCAGAATATGTCTTTTAACTATTTAATAATATAGTTATCATGAATTATATTAACATTATACACTGTAATATCTAGATATTTAATTTCTTTACATTTCCATTTAGGTTTATGTTTATCGATTACTTATTGACTTACATTATAATTTATTAAAACTATTTGTTTTATATTCATTAAATTTAAAGTTTGCATATTTTTTTTTAAATTAAGGCATGATCTACAATGTTTCATGGAAGAGTTCTAGGGTTAATAAAGCATTATCAGCAATGTATTATATTTTTGATTAATACATCTCCTGAATGCTATTACATCTAATCAAATTTGTTAAAGTTTTCATAGCTAATGCAAGTGGTACAGGTGATAAAAAAAACAACATTTTTTATTCCTACAGTAATGCTTATAGCCTGTGAAACATATACTGAAATGATCACATTCATCACAATATTGCTATATAATGTATTTATTCACTGACTATTTGAGTCTGAACAAGAACAATAGGTGTGTCTATACCTACCTACACACACACACACACACAAACAGGCAAATGGACTGACAAGGCCCCAGTTAAAATCCACTGGCCATTTGACATCAGCTTTGTGTGGGGGGGCATGCTGCTTTGACTTCTATACAGAAACCTTGTATGAGCTGTGATGGTATGGTCATATAAACCTAACCAGTGCCACCTATTGATATTTTACTGTATGGCCTTTAAATCTGCACTAGTTGTACAAATTAATATGTGATGGCCAGGGGCTATGGACTCACAATCCATGTGAAAGTCAGGGGCTATGGAGTCACAATCCACACTGCTGACTATCAAATAGTAGGCAAGAGATAATTGGCCTTAACAGCATATGGCAAATGCAAACTTTAGGTTATGAACAGCAATTGCCACACACAAATAGGCTTTACACTGAGCAACTGCAGAACAAATTTATAAGCATTGACTCTTTTAGGATTTTCCCTACCTTGTTCTCAGCCTGGTGTCTTCTAATGCTATCTTGAAACTCGGTGAATATAATACACACACACACACACAACACACATTCCCCAAGAGGGGCTAATTATAGTTTTTAGTGCCAGTGCCCCATTTCTTGTCTTTATAGTAACTCACTGCCAACTAGACCAATGTAACATACCAAAAAAAAAAAAACAATTATTGTCCATTCTTAAAATAAGCCACACTATAATATAATTACTCAGTAGCTATATAGCCTAAGCAGTTAGCCTTATAAGGCAGGTACCTTCTGTTAATAAGTTACCAAGATCATAGATTGGCATTATATGTTATTTAGTAAATCACTAGCTACAAGCTATTGTATTTGAGTAAAAAAAACTCTTGGCTTGAAATATATAAAATTCAGCAATGAACTTTATTAGCTTAAGTATAGATGAAGTAAGTACTTGCACAGTGAAAAATAAAACAATGGATTTAACTAACTTTTTGGGAGGTGGCGGAAAACTGGAACATTTGGAGAAAATGCACACAGATTGTAACCAGAAGACAAAACTGAACCCCAGACACCGCAGCTGTGAGACACAGATCTTATCACTGAACTACATCTGCCAACTGTATCATGGCTTCCATTCAGAAACATTCCATTTAATATTTATTGGTCTCTCTATTTGAAAATTTGCTGTTAAATTCTACAGCTGCTTCTCCTCCTACAGATCTGAGTATTCAAAAGCTTCAAAATAACTCTTGTCCACATTACTAGAACTACAAAGGAAAGCAGTATTTTTATTTTTATCTCAGACTGTGGTACAGAGGTTTGAGACTATGTGCTGGTAGACCTAGACCATGCAGCATTCTTGGGTTTGAATCCTACAGCACACATTTACCAGTCACTTATGATAAGGTTGTGATGACCCCTACCAGGTCCATTAATCAAGGAGCCTGAATCCTCACTACTGACAATGGACAGCATGATTCACTTGGAATACAAATGGATAAATTCAGTATTTCCAGACGCAGCTCTCTGCACCAAGTACAATTTCTCTTAAAAGCACATAGGGAACACACACAGCCCAGGGGTTTGAATTTCTCTATATCTGCCTCTCTCCATGTCACTTATAAGACTCCCCACTGGTAAAGCTGTAGGGTTAGGTCCTCAGCCAGGTGTCCAAGCCAAGTCTTCCAGCACCCTCTCTGTGAAACCAATGTTTTGTGTCCCTGCCCCAAGTAGCTGACACACAGACTCTTAGATTTATTTTTTTACACTCACACACCTGGGAAAGGCTGGTACAGATTGCCCCCTTCTGCCCAGAGTATAAGGTAGTTATCACTGCCACCTGACACTCCACAAGCAACTACTCTAAGGCCCTTAACAAAAAGTGTCCAATTATACTGTGTAATATTGATACTAATACAAATGGCAGTAGTTGACCAAGACAACTGGGCCTTCAGGAGTGGCCCACATATGTAAGCACTCTCAAAGGTTAAGTACTTTCTAAAAGGGCCAGCCAAAATAAAAGTTTTAAATATAGTTAATAATAAATAATAAAAGAACATGAAAGCACTGAATATATATTTACGGTAAACCAAGAATTCAAGTCACAAGAAATATTAAAAATAACATTGATGGACAGACTCAAACAAAGAAAAATAACATCTAAACTAAGCTTCACTATGTTTTCCTGACTGAATCTAGGAGAATTACTATTCCCTGCTTACTTAATATAGCAAGGTAGATGCTGTGGTGAATGGTCCTTCTTATTGTCAGGCCCAAGGCAGAATACTTAATATTGAGAGATTTCCCGCTGTAATATCTAAAACATAATTTTCAAGATAGCTGGAAGAATGACCTCGTCTGGTCACCTGACTCTAGGTTCTTCCAGTATCCCCCTTTGAAGCTGAGACAGGAATTTAGCATAGAAAGCTACAATCCACATCTAAATGTTTATGGCAGTGCCCTGGAGCCATGAAACAATTACAGTACTTTTACTGAGGCTAATAAACAATGGCTTCTTCCAAACCTACCATCTCTGGTCCTATTCATCTCTGTGGGATACCATTTTAATGGTTTAACAGCTCATTTACATTTCCCTTATTTTTCTTAAAGTAAGCTAGCTGGTTAACCTCTGCTCTTCCAGGGTTATTTGCTAACATATATACATACAGTTCTAATACATTTGTAACATAAGCATCTGTACAAATCAGTTTGATATTCAAATGCAATACAGTTCTAATACATTTGTAACACAAGCATCTTGTGTACATTAATTTGATATTCAAAGGATATCATTATTTACAAAACTAAGGTTAACTATGCTAGCACTAGCCCATATCATCACATTTATCCCCCCAAAGACTCAAGCTAGTTTTTCAATTGACCTTTGAGAAATGTGGTTTATCATTGGCATTGCTGACTCCACTGCAGTGTTATGCTGTCATGTCATATGCCTGCCATCCTAATCTCCATCTTAATAAGTTGGCATTTTGCTGGCTGGCTCTATGTAGCCATGTGAAGGGATTGTGGTCTGTAACTACAGTGAATTTCCTTCCATACAGATAAGGCTGAAGTTTCTGCAGTGCCCATACTATGGCTAGACATTCTTTTTCAACAGCTACATGGTGTTCCTCTCAGGGTTGGAGTCTACGGCTGAGATATACAACTGGGTGCTCTTCTCCTTCTGAGAAAACCTGGCTAAGTACAGCTCCCACCCCATGGTTTAAAGCATCCACCTGCACAACAAATTCTTTGCTGTAATCTGGACTGGTTAACATGGGAGTCCTCCCAAAGCTTCTTTTAGCTTCTGGAATGCCTGTTCACATGCTGGGGCCCACACTACCTTATCTGTCCTGTTTTTCCTTGTCAGGTCTGTAAGGGGAGCAGGTATTGTACTGTAATTGGGGACAAACTTTCTATAGTATCCACTGTCCCTAAGCATGCCCTCATGTGCTTTTTGGTGGTAAGGGCAGGCCATGCCTGAATGGCTTCCACTTTGGCAGGTTCTGGCCTGATCTTACCACTCTCCACTCTATGTATCAGGTAGGAGACCTCTGTCATACCTACCTAACACTTACTGGGCTTAATGGGCAAACCTCCCCTTTGCAGTCTGCCCAGCACCTCCCTGACATGCTGAAGGTGCTCTTGCCAGGAATGGCTGTACATGGCATCATCATCCAGGTAAGCAAGGGCATAATCTCCTGCTCCTGTTGGGATATGATCTACCAGCACCTGGAAAGTTGCCGGGGCATTTTTCATTCCAAAGGGCATTTTCGTGATCTCATACAAGCTGAAAGGAGTCACAAAGCCTGACCTATCTTTAGCATTGGCAGTCAAGGGCACCTGCCAATAGCCCTTGTTCAGATCCATTATGGCCAGATACTTAACTCCAACCAGCTTCTCTAAGGCTTCATCTGTCCTAAGCATGAGGTAAGCATATGACACTGTGTGACTATTTATTCTTTTGTAGTTCACACAGAACTTGATGCTGCCATCCTTCTTTGGTACCAGCACCACTGAGGAGGCCCAGGGACTGCAGGAATCCAGGATTATGCCCAGTCCCAACATCTCCTGTATCTCCTCCCTCAGAGTGTGCTTGACTCACTCAGGCACTCTGTAGGGGACCTGCTTGATAGGACTTTGGGGCCATGTATCCACATGGTGCTGCACCAGGTGGCTGCACCCTGGTTTCCCAGTGAACATGTCCCCAAACTCCTGTAACACTGCTTGGATTTCTTGAACCTGGGTAGGGGATAGCCACTGGGACATTGCTACCCCTTCCACTGAGGTGTCAGTCTGATCCTCGCTGAGAAGATCACTCACAAGATCCCCCCAGACTCCTCCTGCCATCCACTGCAAACACTCAGCACAAGGGCCTCCCTGTCATGGTAAGGCTTCATCATGTTAACATGGTACAATTTGTGCTCCTGCCTCCTGCCTAGCAGTTCTACCATGTAGTTAACATCACTGACCTTCCTTACCACTTTGACGGGCCGCCCCCCCAAGCTTCCTGCAGCTTATTATGTCTGATAGGAATGAGCACCATCACCTGCTGTCCCACAACATACTCTCTGGCTTGAGCATTTCTGTCATACCAGACTTTTTTCTGCTGTTGGGTTCCTGCCAGGTTCTCATGGGCCAAGCCTATGGGCTCCCTAAGCCTTTTCCTGAGGTTTAGGACATATGCCAGAACAGATTCCTTATGGGATTCACACTCACCCTCCTACTCATCACAAATCAAATTTAAAGGCCTCCTCACCCTATGCCCATACAGCAACTCGAAGGGTGAAAAACCTCCAGATTCCTGGGGTACCTCCCTGTATGCAAACAACAGATGGGGCAAATATTTGTCCCACTCTCTCTTAAACTGCTCTTATAATGCCCATATCATTGTCTGAAGTGTAGAGTTTAACATCTCCACAAGACCATTAGTCTGGGGATTGTAGGGGGTGGTCTTTAGGTGCTTCACCCCACAGTGCTTCCACAGACAGGTCAGCGGGTCTGACATGAAATTGGCACCTCTGTCAGTCAACATTTCTTTTGGGAAGCCTACCCAGCTAAAAATCTAGCAAAGCATTTGCCACCTTCTCTGCCTTAATGGATGACAGAGCCACCACGTCAGGGTATCTAGTAGCATAATCTACTATCACTAGGATATACTTCTTCCCTGTAGAACGTGGGGTAATCAGAGGCCCTACAGTAATCATAACTACCCTCTGAAATGGTTCCTCAATCACAGTCAAAGGTATCAAAGGAGCTTTGACCTTGTTTCCTGCCTTGCCTACTTTTTGGCACTGCTCACAGGTCCTGCAGTACCCTATTACACCCCTTGCAATGCCAGGCCAATAAAAGTTTTGCATTATACATCTCTTTGTATTCCTTATGCCCATATGACCTGCAAAAGAAATGTCATGGTCTATGGCTAGAAGTGCAGGACGGTAGGCTCTAGCCACTATCAACTGCTGTATTACCTCACCCTCTAGACCTCCCTCAGGGGTCCACTCTCTATACAGTAACCCTTTGTTTCAGTATACAGACTCCTCTTTTCCTTGAGAATCAGGTGCCTCCCTAGCTACCTCCCTCAAGCCTTGTAATGTAGGGTCTGAGAGCTGAGCCTGTCTCAACTCTATCTTTGTGACTTTTCCCAGCTCCCCTTCCACAGGAAGTCTGGTATCGTCTGACAGAAGTGCCTCACTGTCAGCCTGGGAACTACCACTTAGTACCTACCAACAGCTGTGGCTCATCTTCAGGCACACTGCTACAGGGTAGCTCCCTCCCTGTATTAGCCACATCACCAGTCCTGGCTTCAGGGGTGCAGTCTATCTGGGTCTCCCCCAGGCTACCAGACCCACCTGCCTGTTCCCAAGCTTGACTGTGTGTCACTGCATGCACACAAGGTACTACATTATCAAAATCATCCACTATAAAAACATCTGCAGGGATATCCTCAAACACACCTACTTGCTTGTTTCCTATTCCACCCTCCCAGTCAAGGTGAATCCTGGCTGAAGGCATTTGGAATGGGATCCCTCCTAAAGATCTGACTGGAGTGAACTGCCCAAGTAAGTACTCTTTAACCATTGCAGACTTCAGAATGGTTATATCAGAGGCTGTCTCTCTTTTGGCAGTGGCCAGTTTTCCATCCACCAAGATAGGATACAAACTCTGGTGGTAATTTGATACCCCTGCTATCTCTAGACAACTTACCACTGGCATTCTCTTATTCCCACTTGCTGGATCCCCCACCTTTTCTTCCCCATCTTGCTTCCATGGACATCTATATGCTACATGGCCCCACTGGTTACATTTAAAACATTTAACCCGTGATCCTGGCTGAGTACCCGAACTAGTGGCTTCCTGTGTTACTGGTGAACTCTGCTGGGGCAGTTTAGGCTGCCCATCATGGGTTCCCTTATATCCATTTGCAGAACTGGGTATAGCTTTCCTGTGCAGTGCTGCCCTGCTTGCTAAGTAGAGATCCCCCCCTTTTCCCTAACTCTTCTGCAGAGTTGCATTCTCAGTCTTCCAACCAGATTCTCATGCCCTCAGGCAAAGTGCTAAGGGCTTGTTCCCTCATCAAAAGGTCTGCCAGCCTTTCAAAAGTGGTGACCTGACACCCACTCACTCTCTATGAAAATAAGTATTTAACTTATTACATTTGAGTGACACCAACAGGTGCACATGCAATTAACGCCTACTGATGCTTCTAGACATCAAATATTGCTTGTTCATATTTGCATCAATAATTCCAACACCATGCTATGTACACATTTTTAAAAGATTTCATCTTAAAGCTTGCACAATAGCAAACTCAACTGCATTAATATTTGACCTCTGTCTAGTGCAGGTAAATAGATATCAATTGTGTTTATGATATTAAGTTATATAGATATAATTTTCACAGTTTTCTAAATATCTCAACAACCAAGTAACACCAACAGAACTCCTTAGCAGCATATGAAAGCTCTCAGCCAGATGAATAAAATGCTGCTGACAGTTATGTGTGTAACCTGAATGGTTACTGAGATACTGTAAGTCGTTTACAAAATATTACAAATGTAATAGTTACTATGTTTACTGTGACTTATAAAATTTGGTTTAACACCTAGAACCTAAAGAATACTACCACTATAAAAACAGTTTGAGCTGGAGTTTTCCATTTATATCTCTTTCATAATCCCTATGGTTCCAGGGGTATGAACATTTGTTTGAAATGTGAGGACATAATTTGATTCTTAGGCTCCACCCATTGGAAGCTACAGTGCAAACTTCCTGAGCTCCATTGGAGTGAATTATTTAACTCAGCAATATAATCACACACACTTTCATCTGCCTTGCATCTATGTTCACAAAACTTTTTTCTGTAAGCTTCAGGCATTAACTTAAAACATTCTAATAAACATTTTTTAACTGTTATCATAGTTTAAACTATTAATATTAGACAATTTAGAAATAGCAGTTACAGCTTTACCATGGAGTAAGGGGGTCAGGAACTGTACCCAGAGCCCTTGGCCAACATTATACTGTTTACATACACTTTCAAATATATAAAAAAACTATGAAAATAAATATCATTTGTAAATTAAGGAATAAATTTACATTCCTTTGTTGCTTCTGAGGTTCAATTACTCCCTTCCCCGTTACCTCCATGACCATAGCAAAGGGCCAGTATTTCCTTTTCATGTTGCCTCTGTTTCTCATTTTCTTTGGCCTCCAAATGTCACATTTTCTTTGCTGACTCTAATTCCATCTGTTTTGCCTGCCACAGTCTCTCATTTTCTTTAGCCTCCAAATGCCTCATTCTGTCTGATCATTCTAATTCCAAATGTTTGGCCTCCACTTCAAGTCTCTTTAACTCCAGGTGGATTTTTAAGTCCTCTGAGGAAAAGGTGAGCTGTCCTGTTTCTGAGAGCTGCCCATCCCCAATGTCAGACTGGTTATCCTTCAGGTTGCTGGTCTGTGCTGCAGCTGTGCACAGATTTATCTGCTGTGCCCCCTTCTGCCTAGAGTATAAGGTAGTTATCACTGCCACCAGACAATCCACAATCAGCTACTCTAAGGCCCTTAACAAAGAGTGTCCAGTTATACTGTGTAATATTAATGCTAATACAAATGGTAGTAGTTGACCAAGACAGCTAGGCTTTCAGGAGTGGTCCACACAGTGTCACCAAACAAATATAAGCACTCACAAAGGTTAAGTACTTTCTAAAAGGACAAGCCACAATAAAAGTTTTACATATATTTAATCATCATCTTCTTTCGGCTGTTCCCGTTAGGGGTCGCCACAGCGGATCACCTGTTTCCATTTCTTCCTGTCCTCTGCATTTTGCTCTGTCACACCAACCACCTGCATGTCCTCTCTCACCACATCCATAAACCTTATCTTAGGCCTTCCTCTTTTCCTGTTACCTGGTAGCTTCAGCCTTAGCATCTTTTTCCCAATATACTCTGCATCCCTTCTCAGCACATGTCAAAACCAACGTAATCTTGCCTCTCTGGCTTTGTCTCCAAACCTTCCAACCTGGGCTGACTCTCTAATATTCTTATTCCTAATCCTGTCCACCCTCGTCACACCCAGTGCAAATCTTAACATCTTTAACTCTGCCACATCCAGCTCAAACTCCTGCCTTTTTGTCAATGCCACCATCTCCAACCCATATAACATAGCTGGTCTCACTACCCTTTTGTAGACCTTCCCTTTCACTCTTACAGGTACTTGTCTGTCACAAATCACTCCTGACACTCTTCTCCACCCACTCCATCCTGCCTGTACTCTCTTCTTCACCTCTCTTCCACACTCACCGTTACTCTGAACTATTGACCCCAAGTATTTAAACTCATCCACCTTCGCCACCTCTACTCCTTGCATCCTCACCATTCCTTTATCCTCCCTCTCATTCACACACATATATTCTGTCTTAGTCCTGCTGACCTTCATTCCTCTTCTCTCTAGAGCATATCTCCACCTCTCCAGAGTCTCCTCCACCTGTTCCCTACTCTCACTACAGATCACAATGTCATCTGCAAACATCATAGTCCATGGGGACTCCTGTCTGATCTCGTCTGTCAACCTGTCCATCACCATTGCAAATAAGAAAGGGCTCAGAGCTGATCCTTGATGTAACCCCACCTCCACCTTAAACGCATCCATCACTCCCACCGCAGATCTCACCGCTGTCACACTACCCTCGTACATATCCTGCACCACTCTTACATACATCTCTGACACTCCTGACTTCCTCATACAGTACCACAACTCCTCTCTAGGCACCCTGTCATATGCTTTTTCCACATCTACAAAAACACAATGCAACTCCTTCTGACATTCTCTGTACTTCTCCATCAACACTCTCAGAGCAAACATTGCATCTGTAGTGCTCTTTCCCAGCATGAAACCATACTGCTGTTCACTAATCATAACATCCCTTCTTAAACTAGCTTCCACTACTCTTTCCCATAACTTCATGCTGTGACTGATCAGTTTAATCCCTCTGTAGTTACTACAGCTCTGCACATCACCCTTATTCTTAAAAATCTGTACCAAAACACTTTTTCTCCATTCCTCAGGCATCCTCTCACTTTCCAAGATTTCATTAAACAATCTGGTTAAAAACTCCACTGCCATTTCACCTAAACACCTCCATGCTTCCACAGGTATGTCATCTGGGCCAACAGCCTTTCCATTCTTTATTCTTTTCATAGCTATCCTTACTTCCTCCTTGCTAATCCATTGTACTTCATGATTCACTATCCCTACATCATCCAACCTTCTCTCCCTCTCATTCTCTTCATTCATCAACCCCTCAAAGTACTCTTTCCATCTCCTCAACACACTCTCCTCGCTTGTGAGTATGTTTCCGTCATTATCCTTTATCACCTTTACCTGATGCACATCTTTCCTAGCTCGGTCCCTCTGTCTAGCCAATTGGTACAGGTCCTTTTCTCCCTCCTTAGTGTCCAACCTTTCATACAACTCTTCATATGCCTTATCCTTATCCTTAGCCTTCGCCACCTCTCTCTTTGCCATGCACCTCATCTCCTTATACTCCTGTCTACTTTCTTCATCTCTCTGACAATCCCACTTCTTCTTTGCAAACCTCTTTGCCTGTATATTCTTCTGTACTTCCTCATTCCACACCATGTCTCCTTGTCGTCCTTCCTCTGTCCTGATGTGATACCAAGCACCTTTCTAGCCGTCTCTATTACTAGCTCTGCTGTAGTTACCCAGCTATTTGGTAACTCTTCACTGCCCCCCAGTGCCTGCCTTAACTCATCCCTGAACTCCACCTCACAATTACCCTTTTTCAATTTCCACCATTTGATCCTTGGTGCTGCCCTCACACTCCTCCTCCTCTTTTTGATCACCAACATAATCCTACAAACCACCATCCTATGCTGCCTAACTACACTTTCTCCAGCCACCACTTTACAGTCACCAATCTCCTTCAAACTGGCCCTCCTACATAAGATATAATCCACCTGTGTGCATCTTACTGCACTCTTGTCTGTCACCCTATGCTCCTCCCTCTTGTTAAAATACATATTCACCACAGCCATATCCATCCTTTTCGCAAAATCCACTACCATCTGACCTTCTGCATTCCTTTGTTTAACACCATACCTACCCATCACTTCCTCATCCCCACTGTTCCCTTCACCAACATGCCCATTTAAATCTGCTCCAATCAACACTCTCTCACCCTTGGGTACAGTCATCACCACTTCATCCAATTCACTCCAAAATTTTTCATTCTCATCCATTGCACACTCAACTTGTGGAGCATATGCACTAACAACATTAATCATTACACCATCAATTTCCAGCTTCATAAACATCACTCTATCCGACACCCTTTTCACCTCCAAAACACTCTTTGCATACTGTTCCTTCAGAATAACTCCTACGCCATTTCTCCTCCCATCCACACCATGATAAAACAATTTGAACCCACCTCCAATACACCTAGCCTTACTCTCCTTCCATCTGGTCTCTTGCACACACAATATACCAACCTTCCTTCTGTCCATCATATCAGCTAGCTCTCTCCCTATACCAGTCATACTGCCAACATTCAAAGTTCCGACCCTCACTACCACAGTCCTAGCCTTTCTCCTCTCTTCCTGCCTTCAGCCATGCCTTCCACCTCTTCTCCTCCTTCGGCCAACAGTAGCCCAATTTCCGCCAGCACCCTGTTGGCTAACAGTACTGGTGGTGGTCGTTGTTAACCCGGGCCTCGACCGATCCGGTATGGAAATATTAACTGGTGACTGCATGAAAAGATTTGGCAAAGTTTTACGTCGGATGCCCTTCCTGATGCAACCCTCCCCATTTATCTGGGCTTGGGACCGGCACAAAGAAATGCACTGGCTTGTGCATCCCCAGTAAATAATAAAAGAGCATGAAAATACTGAATATATATTTACAGTAAATGACAGAGCTCAAATCACAGGAAATATTGAAACTAACACTGATGGCTAGACAGACAAATAAAGAAAAATAATATCTAAACTAAGCTTCACTATATTTTCCTGACTGTATCTAGGAGAATTACTATTCCCTACTTACTTAAAAGAGCAAGGCAGATGCTGTGGTGAATGGTCCTTCTTGTTGTCAAGCCCAAGACAGAACATTCATTAGTGAGAGATTTCTAACTGTAATATCTAAAACATAATTTCCAAGATGACTGGCAGAATGACCTCATCTGGTCACCTGACTCTAGGTTCTCACAACATCCCCCTTTGAAGCTGAGACAGGAATAGGCTCATAGGTTCATAGGTGTTTACTAGGCTAACAACCACAAGGGCCTTTTTAAGCCTAGCCATACATCCCAAATCTCTGACAAGTTCTGATACCCTTGATAAGTGTAAGCATGGGCCTGGGAGATGATCCATTTACAGATTACCTGTTTGCATCAGAGAAATAGGTGCCAAACCAAGGATGAGTTTCTGGTTTCCCATCCAATTGTCCAAGTTGCACTTGAATTGGATTAGGGAGGAACTCTGCTTCACATGGATGGGGAGCCTGTTCCATAGATGGGGTAGTCCCTGAGATACATACCTATCTCTCCAGCAGGTCCTATTTATATCACAGGCAAAGTTTAAGTCTTTAGAATGGGTAATTCTGGTACTGTTTGTTTTGTGGATATGCAGGATGCCCAACAGAGTGGGGTCGGACAATGCCCTGTATGCCAGGCATAGATCTCCCCTCAAAAGCCTGTATGAGACAGAATACAGGGATAGGGCCTTGAGGCAGTCTGCATAGGACATATTACTTACGCCCTGTATTCTTTTAGTGAGGAACCTCTGTGGATGTTCCAATTATTGGATATGCCTGGTTAGGTACATACCAAAGGGGACATTGTACCCAGTGATAGGTCTAATGAATGCCAAATACAGTGGAACAAATGTATTTGGCACAGACGGCTACAATCCACAACTAAATGCTTATGGCAGTGCCCTGGAGTCATGAAACAATTACTGTACTTCCCCTCTTTTTACTGAAGCTAATAAACAATAGCTTCTTTCAGACCTACCATCTCCAATCCTATTCATCTCTGTGGGATGCCATTTTAATAGTTTAACAGATCATTTACTTTTCCCTTATTTTTCTTAAAGTAAGCTAGCTGGTTAACCTCTGCTCTTCCAGGGTCCTTTGCTAACATAAATACGTACAGTTCTAATACATTTGTAACATATTCAAAGGATATCATTCTTTACAAAAGTCCAGCTAGCTATGCTGGCACTAGCCCATATCATCACAAAGGTATTGTGTGCCAATTGGGTTTACCTGGTTACAAATGCTGCTTTTATTTTACTGATTGTATCTAGCAGGTCATCAGCATCAATTTATTATTGCTTACAATGACCATTTTTTTGGTTTTACAGCTATTTTAAGTGGTTTACAATAACTCTTAATTGCCTTCATTTGGCTTAATATATTTTATCAGTTTGTTTTAATTAATTCAATAACCTTTTAGCATCCAACTCTCATACCAACACATTATTTTAACCTCTTTTTAATTATGACAAGTATAATTTATTGGCAAGATATCCTTCTCTTTTACATCTCGTTTGTGCCATACTCATTTTATCCTGTATTTCAGTTCTAAATAGAATATCAGCACCCACAGAAAAAGGACAGAGATCTGTTAGTGGGATGTTTATACCATGTTGGATTACTTGTTACTATCTTGGGGTGAAGTATTTTAGAGACTGTGGTTCTCCTTGCCATTTTCCATTACCCAGGGTTATTGCCTGTCATTGCAAGATGACACCAGAGGCTTCTGCTCAACTGGTCCTGTATATTGTGCTTTACACTAAAGTGAAATCAGTAAATAACAAGCCAGGAATAAGAATATTCTGATCTCTTGCACATCACCAACCCTCCATAAAGATCACTTGCTGGATTTTATTTTTTAGTGAGATGGTTATGGACTCAGCCTTATGATCTGACCATTACCTTGTCAATTTTAGTCTGAAATTTCCCCTTTTGTGCTACCTGATACTGAGCTCAGCAAATAGAGAAATTAGTGTAGCAGTTGACAGTGCCATTCCTTTGCGTACAGCTGATCTTGACAGGCTGTAGTATCTACAACAGGGTAATCACAGGGGCATGCAGTCATCCTGCCTCACTCTGTGCATGCTGTGTCTTAATGGGTCAGTTTGAGACATTGTTTAAATTTATGCCTCCCCCCACAACTTTTAAAAGAAATAAAAGTTAAAAGTGTTATAACTGGTTAGAAAAATGAATACAGTTGATAACAGTAACACATTTCTAATAAAAAGCACAAATCTTTTTGCCATAAGAGAGTTCTAGTCTGATGTGACAAACTACCCAACTACTTTGTGTGGTCAGCAAGCTGTGCTGCTCAACCTGTTTTTCCACTCATAAGTCATTTTCCTTCTCTAAAGCTGAGATGGTGGCACAGTTTTTCTCAGATTTTAAAAACAGAAAACTTCTTCCTCTGCCAGGCACGAATTCAACTGAGCCATTAAAACACTGGCCTCATTATGAGTGAAATTTGATTTCACTCGCTGATCTGTACACAAGGGCCTGATTTCCAGCTAACATCCTACAACTTGCAGTTTATCAGCAATCCTGCCAGAATAATAATTTCCTGTATAACATTTACTAAGGATGCTCTGTAAAGCTTCATATAACTTGAATGTGTGTCCAGCCCCTATGAGGTCTTTACTGTCACTCTCTAATCAAATATGGGGTATCTTGAGCTTTTAGTCACATGTTTGAACTTCCACTCTTGTTCAAATCTTTTAAATTCCATATTTTTGAATTATGGCCAATTGACTGACACAAGAACATTAGGTATACCTGCACTTACCAGATTGCTGTTTTTAGTATCTGTTAATCTCATCACTTCAGGCATTTGGAATGTTAAATATATACAAATTACATACATTACTTCTTTAAAATAAAAAAATATGAGTGACCACTTGACAACCATGGTCTGCTTGTTTTTCTGTAAGGTAGCCCCTGTTTTTGAGGACTGTTGTTATGATGCATATTGCATACATTAAAGTTCTGCATAGCTTCCTGTATCTAAGGCCAAAAACATAATAGCTACTGTTCATTCTTTGTGCTTTACTATTTCAAGATCTGATTCATATTTGTGCATTACTATTTTTCAAGATATTATTCATATTCTATCAGCCATCTTGTCTACTAGATGGTTAGGTGCAGTAATTTCTTCAGCTATGAATATTAAAACATGGATACAAACTATTCCCTCCCTGAAGGAAAAGTAAGGATTTCCTTTCTGAACAATAATTTTGGCCATCCTGTCACTGTCACCTCTATCAGTGACTGCATTTTTAAGTCACTGTCAGTTCACTTCTTGAACTCTTTCACTTTCTGGCATTGATAACTGTTTTAGCACCTAACAGATCTGTAGTATTTCTTCTAGTTATTCATTCTGCTCTGGTAACTGTGCTATAGTTACGTGCCAGGTCTCTATTTCACTTTCAGGTCATACATCAATAGATTAAGTAACATCTTCTTTCATCTCAGAGGTGCTCTGAAAAAGACTTTCTGAATGTACCTTGCAGTAGTTTATAGTCTGTTTCTACTTGTACTTTGTCCCAAATAATTTAATTTATCATATCCATATACAACTACTAGCATTTTTTTTTCAAATCTGAGCATATCACATAACTGTAACTATAAATACTTTTGACTTAATAAGCTACTGATTATTTGTATGTAAGATCACGGTTCTTATACCATTCTGAATTGCATTTACATGTGATGTAATTAGCTTATTTACATCGCATTTCAGTGTATGTGCTTCTATTAATAGTTTTTAAGCATATTAAAACTATATCCTTGTTCATAACCCCTTTTGCAGAATACATCTTGCTCCAACACTTTTTTTTTTGCAAAGCCATAATTATCTCACGTGTCAGGTTCAAACTTTGTAAGATGTTTGTGTCTTTTGGCTTTTTCCCGGTTAGGGGTCGCCACAGCGGAACTCTGGTCCACTAATGATTAGCAGTAGATTTTTACGTACCGAGTTGCCAGCTCTGACGCACAACCTTCAATGAAGGTACACCCATTCACGCATGTCTCCACACACAAGACGCTCTAGCTGAGAATTGAACTAAACAGCGTCTTACTGTGAGGCGACAACGCTACCACCGCACCACCACCGCAGTCTATGCTGTATCTTTACCCCCTCCCCCCAAAAAAATCTCCTTAATGACTATTTAGCTTCTAGGCTGGCTCTGTGGTGGTGCTATATGCTAATGAGGCAATCCAAGGAGATACATTAGCCATGAGCTCTCTTTCTCTCTCTCTCTCCCCCCCCCCCCAGAACCACTTGCAGGAAGACGTCTACGTGCCAAGTGATTTAGAAAATTGCTTGCATGTGTAGATCATGACTGGCCCCAACAATTCATGGTAGTGAACTTGGCTGAAAGGCCATGTCTAATTAAAAAATTCAAAAGTAGTACAGAGACTTTGGGAGGAACCATTAGCCACAAGGTATTACTCTACATTTGAGTGCCATAACAGTACCTACAGCACTAAAGGGATCGGAAGGTGGAAGGAAACACTAGCCCTAGAGATACTACACTTATGCTTTAATGGCACTTAGGGATTGGGCTGGGGGAAGCACTAGCCACCTGGGATACTACACCTATGCCTTAATGGCACTTACTCTTGTATGGTGATTGGGGGTGGGGGAAACACTTGATACCAGTAATACTACATGTGCGCATTAATGGCACTTACACTAGTACTGGGATCCAAGTATAAGGGGAAGCACTAACCACCAGAGAGTTCTGTAAACTACTGTGTCCTAACAGCACTTACACTCTTTTTAATTTCTTCAAATCTTTTGGGTTTCTAATACTATGATGGGAATGGACCCCATTCCTAAGTCAAAGTACAATTAAAGTTCATGAAATTAGTATTGTTTCAATCTTTGATGTCAGCCAAAAGTACTCTTCGTAGCACCCGCAATGTGCCCAGTAACGACTCCTTCTGCATTCGTATGGGGTTACATGTATTGGTAACATACCTAAATACAATTGTAGATTCTTTTTTATAAGACCCATTGCTCCTACTATATTGGAACTGTCTGGGTATCTTTCTTCCACATTGCTCTCATTTCTGCCTGCAGAGCCTGATATTTTATGATGTTTGTGTTTCTCTGTACACAAGTCACTGGGTGTAGCAATTTCAATGATCAATGCCACTTTTGTCTTCGTTTTTTGGACCACTATATCTGATTTTCTAGCATCTATCTTTTTAACTGTTGGTAATAGGTGATCTCATGTAATATAAACGTCACCGGTTTCTATGATCCTTTGTGGCTCATGCTTCCACTGTTTTTCAGACATTCTTACATTGGGTAATTGGCTAGGCTTAAAATGGCCCACAAGGGCTGTTAGCCTAGTACTAATCTATGATACTTCAGTACCATAATGTTCCCACAATCCCCAGTGCAACAGTCTTGCCATATTATTATGCATTTCAGGATACAGTCCTTCTACCATTAGTATGTCACAACCAGCAAGAAGGTGTGCAACTGTTTTCAATTCAGTTTTACAAAACCTACATTTGTCTGTTTCTCCCACATGTTCAATGGACTTTGTAAACCAGTGTGTACGTAACCCACTTTCTTGGGCTGCCAATATTATCCTTTTATCTCTTGGTTTGAATTCACCTCTCCTTAACCATTCCTGCATTTGTTCCTGATCAACATGAGGTTCTTCCCACAAGTTTGCTATACTTGCAACTATATTTATGCTTTTTCCACATTTCTTAACTTCTCATCTGGTCCTTCACCTTATATTATTTCTTTTGTTTTTTGGCACATTCAGTTGATGCCTGATTTTTATCTACTTCTGTTTTGATATTTATTCCTGCTTGCCGACGATATGCTTCTGCTAAATTAAGCAGAGAAGTCATCTTACAACTCAGGGAGAGGTAAGGGGACTGTGATGTGTGTGTGTGTGTGTGTGTGTGTGTGTGTGTGTGTGTGTGTGTGTGTGTGTGTGTGTGTGTGTGTGTGTGTGTGTGTGTGTGTGTGTGTGTGTGTGTGTGTGTGTGTGTGTGTGTGTGTGTGTGTGTGTGTGTGTGTGTTTTTGAATGTGTAATTGTGTGTGTGAGAGAGTGACTGGGGAATACCTATTGCTACACAGTGGGGTTACAGCAGTTAACTACTATGACATGCAGACCTACACATTGCTATAGTAACTGTGATTCAGAGACATGCAAATTAGATGATAATGAGGTCTTACCTCATCACAGCTAACCTGTCTCTGAATTGCAAAATACTGTATCGTGAGAGCAGATCCTATTTCTCACATTAGGCACTTTCACAATTCCCCTGGCATGTCTTACATGTGAAATAGCTTGTATTTATTAAGTAACATATGAATATGTAGTAGTGAAAGCACAATTTAAATAAATTATCTAAATGTATACAAGTTAGTTATGCCTGCCAGTGTAGTACACTGACACAGCTAGTCTTTGTCTATGTTGGTGTCTTGAACGTTTGCAAGCATTTCAAGTACAATGAGCCTACTCATCTACTGGTCATGTTTTCACTTAAATTATATACCAGTCATGACAAACCAAGGATAGAAAGACAGTTATTACTGGGGAAATACTGTATATATTTGAGGTTCTTCAGCTGCTGCTTAATTGCTGTTAATGTGTGCCTGTTTTTTTTTTTTAATTGTTATAATACTCTGTCTAGTCCTGCATATGTACTTATTTCCGTGCGTGTTTAAAAAGGGGACTTTTTGTGCTTGTAATTGTGGACCTTTTCCTCCACAGCCATCAGTGTAAATGAACTCTGCTTAGATGGATATCTGAAACAATAATTAATTAAAGTCATATTTTCTTTTACTGTAAATTTTAATGGCAATCATAAGTGGACCAGAAATACAGTTTTTTTATTAACACTCCTTTTTGTAGAGGTTCCATTTGTGTAATAAGGAAACAACACTGTTTTCTGAGAAGCATACTTTATTTCTTCCTGTTACTTCAAATTAAATTGTATTGTGAAAAAATGCATGGTATGTCATGCATGTATGACTGAGTCTTCCAGTTATGTTTTGCGCAATACATCTGATGCAGCATCTATACCATTACAAAAGTGATAATAGAACCTTTTGTTGCCTTATTGAGAATTATGATGGAGATTTTTTAATGCCTTGTAATAAATGTTATGTTTCTGATATGTATTTGTAAGGACATTCCCTCTAAGGGAATCTCTGCTATTGTGCATACTAAAAATGACCCCCTAGTTTTAGATATATTTAGAATAAAATGGCAGCTGGTGTTCCTGTGAGTTGCTTCATCACATTGGTGGTGCTTCCAATATACTCATCAATGACTGCATCAAAACAAGAAGACTGCCTTATGTTATATGTTACAGAACCTGAAGGATCTTATCTTTCCCAAACACGTTCTGAACTTACAGATAATGCTAGGGATAATGTATCATTGCACATGTACAGTATCCATATAATATTGTTAGTGACAATAGCGTTTGGGGCATTGCTGATGACAGATGCATGGCATATACTGTGTAATCATATTCTTAGACCTGCTTTATCCTCTGTAGGGTCATGGGGGAACCAGTGACTATTCCAACAAGCAAGTGATGTAAGGTGTAAAACCAGTTAACTAGGCTCAGTTTTTACTGCATTGTTAGTGTGTGCAGTGTTTAGCTATATTTTATATAAAGTGACATATAACGGGCAGAAAAAGGACCATAGCTGTACAGTTACAGCTATTTGGTTATGGTATCTATGCAGCAGACCAAGGTAATTGCTGTAAAACGGGAATAATACTCCAATAGGCTGAAGAAAAAAGTCGAACGTTAAGAAACTCCTTTATTAAAACAATACAAACACAAAGCTTTCGAGTCTATGCCCTTTCTCAATGTGAATACAAAGCACATGAATTAAATCAATTTAAATAGGAGCAAATCACATCATGTGACTACAGCCAACTTATCACACGAGTGCCATTTAAAACAACAGTTGCCTATAACATATAAAAAATATATAAAAATCTTTTATATATATATATATATATATATATATATATATATATATATATATATATATGTATGTATATATATCACATAAAAGTCAAAGTTTACTTTGTTGTAATTTAACCAACACAGGTTTGATGGTCACAGCAGTATTAAGGCCAGGTTTAATGTCAGCTGCTATATTCCTTGTTCTCTAGTAAATTATTTATATCACCCCCCCCCCGATATCTTTGTCCACCACTTCTATAACCCTAAACTTAAAAATATGGTCAGTATGTGTACAGTTAATATGTCTACATAATGTGTTTCTATCATTCACTCTACTAATGTCTGATTTGTGTTCTATAATATGTTCCTTAAGTTTCCTTGTGGTCTTGCCCACATAAAAGGACGGGCATTGACCACACATTGCCAGGTAGACCACATTCAATCTATTACAGTTTGCTGTAGCTCTAAATATATACTTTTTGCATATCAAGGGGTGTATAAAAAAATCACTATCCTTCCCAAAAATATCACTACAACAAGTATATCCCATACAACTAAAAGTACCTATTCTCATTTCTTGATGTCTTTTAGATAGGAGTTTAAAATCCTTGTAGCATAACTTACTTTTAAAATTTCTCATGTTTCTATAAGAAAAAGATGGTTTCTCATCTAAAATATTTTTAAGTTCAGGTGAAGCCATCAGGATCATCCAGTTTTTCTCTATGACCTTTTTAACCACTTGTGTATTATAAGTTGTAACATATCTGACCTTATCCTTATCAGGGGCAGGTCTTCTGGAAGGGCTTATCTGATGTTGATTAATACTAAAAATTGGCCTCAACAATGTGGCCCTATTACCTTTTACATCTTCACTAATCTGCATAATTTGACCTTCTTCATACCCACTATCCAAGAATTCTAATTTCATATCTTCCAGATGTTCAAGAAATACATGCTCCCCTGTGTTTAACCTACTAGCTCTACCGAATTGTGCCCTCATTATGCCATTGAATACATGGGGGGCATGCATACTGTGTTTATCTATATACCTCCTAGCATGTACTTCCTTTTTATGTATACTGGTCTCTATATTGCCTTCTTTTACCACAATGCAAACATCCAGGAAAACAATATTACTCCTGGAAGAATCTGCTTTAAATCTTAAAAATTCAGTTGTATCATTCAAATAGTCAACATAGCTATTTAATTCTTCGCTTGTGCCTTTCCAAATAATAAAACAATTGTCCACAAAACGCTGATACAAGCAAACTTTTTTGCTAAAAGCATGCATATCACTACATATATATTTACTCTCCCACTGATGGAGTACAAGGTTGGCATAAGTATTTGCGACAGATGTGCCCATCACCACCCCGTCAATTCTAAATAAGGTTCACTGTTAAACAAAAATGCATTCTTAGTAAAAATCAAATCAAGAAACAAACATATATTTTCTATACCTCTAGAAGGTATTGCCTGCTTACTACTCAAAAAATCCCTTATGGCATCAATGCCATATTCATTAGGAATCACAGTGAAGAGTGACATTATATCCAAAGTTACAAAAAGATATTTACCCTCTATTAGATCTACATAATCTGTAGTATTAAACCATACCAGCAGTTTTTTAATAAAATCTGTAGTATCTTTAAGTACACATGGGCAGTTGACCAAAAAATGGCTCATACATAATCTGAAGTTTTCTGATGAGGTAAAATGTGAAATTTTGAATTCAGTTTTAGATAAGGAGGTTTTATTTAGCCAATCTGCTACTCAAGTCCTCAAACAATTTGATGAGAGAGACAAATTAATTTGGGTAGTTTCCAGGATTTTTCAGACCCTCACCCCTCACAAATTTCCCAGATCCTCTTTCACATCTAAAAAACAAAACAAACAATTCCTACCTTTTCAAGCTAAGCAGGAAAACACAAAGAGGTTAAAGGAAGGAAACAACGATAAACAAAAAGCTTTTCCTAAAAAAAGGGTGGTCTGCAACTTCAGAATGACTATGCCAGCATCTTTCCCCCAAATCTTCCCCTCCTGCCCCTATCTCTCAAAACATGTCCCAACAACTAATTCTGCACATTCCTGTTTGACAACAGATCATTAGAGATTCATGGATGTTAAAGGTAGTTCAGGTGGGATACAGTTGGCACAGGATATGAACATTACTTTTCAGGGGAGTTTGTCTATACCCTCCAAATCAAACAGAATTTTTTTCTCCGGTTCAATGCTTACTCACCCTAGGAGTTATAGAACCAGTGCCATTAAATAAAAATGGGCGACGACTTCTATTTCTTCTATTCCAGAATGTTTCTGGTACAACAGACTCTTCCTGGAAATCAGTTCTAGATCTTTCCTTCCAAAATCTACATATGAAAATACAAGTTGTTGGCCCTTCAGACTGTGTGAATTCTCATCTCCTAGAAAAGCTTTATGGTAACATTTGACCGAAAAGATGTATACCATCACTTTTCTGTATCTAAAGACTTCAAGAAATTTCTCAGATTGTCTATCTCTGTGACACATTATCAATCTTGTGCACTATAGTCTGAGTTATCTACTGCTCCAATGATGTTTAAAAAGTGTCTAGCTCCAGTCATAGCTCACTGCAGATTGAATGGCATTCATATTTTTCCATATTTAGGCAACTTGATTATCACTGTAGAGTCTTTTCCCAGATGTCGAGTCATTAATATGGGTTCCATCTCTTATGGCCAATCTGGGATTCCAAACAAATATTCAGAAATCCCCCTTGACACCATCACACAGGACTGACCTTCTAGGATGTATTATAGAAACCTGCAGCAGAAGGCGTTTGATGCAGGGGAAGGAGAATTTTTATCTGAATATTTTTCTGAGCTTCTAAAGTCAGTCTCAGACTTCAGCTAGAGAGTATCTCAGTATTGTGGGGTTCAAGGCATCTATTATTCTCGTGATTCATCTTGTCAGGCTACAGATGAGAAAGATTCAATGGTTTCTAAAATACACATTGACCCAATATTTGCATCCACTGGATTTTCAGATTCCCTTCTTGGGCTTTTTAAAAAAGGAACTGCACTGCGGAGACTATAAATACAACCAAATGCAGGTCCCCCGTTTTCTCTTTTATCTCCAGCTCAGTTTGAAACTATGGATGCCTCAGATTTTGCTTAGGGGATTGTTTCAATGGGAGTAAAGCTGCGAGGCCTGTAGGATTCTTCAGACAGACTAAAGCACATTAATGTCAGAGATGTTGGCTGTGATCCATGCCTTAAAATCTCTTCATCATCTGTGGTACCCAGGACCTCTTCAGGTGATTACAGGCAACACTTCAATACCAATCAAGGTGGTACAAGATCATACCCTTTGTGCAGACTGGCAATGATCATTTGTGAGGTAGCTCTTCAGCTGTCATAAACCCTTTATGCATCTTACATTCTGTCAGAACAAAACATAGTAACAGACCAGCTAAACAGGACCAGGACAGATCCTCATGAATGGAAACTGAATGGGGGTCTTTCAGGAATTGATCCAGTTGTGGGAAACACCTCAATTATATCTGTTACCTCATTTCAAAACAGACAACTCAAGAAAATTCTGCCCAAGACTCCTTGCAAACAATCTTGAAAACAGATGTTTTCTCATTCCCATGGGTGGGATTGTTCCATTATGCATTTCCACTTTTTCTACTGATATTTAGGGTAATTCTGAAGATTCAAAAATAATTGTGGTGATCTCCTTTTAACCCAGGCAGTGTTAGTTCTTCCTTCTTAGGGAACTGGCCAATGGCAATTACAACAAGCTTCCTCAGAAACTGGTCCTACTCGGACAAGATGGGGAGTTTGACACACCCCATTCTCAAACATCTTACACTAACTGCCTGGATGATTCAGTTCTAATTCCTTTTAGGCACCTCTTTTCAGAGGACATGCAGCAAATACTAAAGAAGGCAAAAAACATGTTACTATGCGTCTTATATTGGTAAGCGCAAGATAATTTCTTGTTGGTGTCTAGCCAGTAACCAGGGCCCTATCAGGGATTATGTGCTACTGGGGCTAAAGTATTTGCATGTTACTAGCCTCTGGCCTTTCATACTCCTCTGTAAAGGTACATCTTGTGGCCATTTTGTCATGTCTGCTCATGGATCCTCCACTTTTTTCAATGTTTTTGCTAAAATAGTTTCTGAAAAGAGTTACACTTAAAGCCTCCACACAAACAGTTTGCTCCTTCCTGGGATCTAAACTTTGTGCTGGAAAAGTTAAGAATGTCTCCATCTGAACCTACACATCAGGCAGATGTAAGGTTAATTACATGGAATACTGTTCTTTTCATTGTTCTGGCATCTGCAAGAAAAGTATCTGAAGTGCAAGCTCTTATGATGGGTGAACCCTATCTGGTCTTCCAAAGGGATAGGGTGTTATTATGAATGAATCCCTCATTCTTGCCCAAGGCTTTTTCAGACTTTACTTTGAATCAAGCAATCAATGCCCCAGTGTTCTATTCGGACCCTCAGCAGCAGGGAGAAAGGATTCTGCATACTCTGGACAAGCATAGGCAGTTTGGGTACAAGCTTGACAGAAACAAGTCCTTTAGAAAAGCTGATTATTTATTTCTTATGCTGGGACTAAGAAATTACAACCCATGTCAAAACAGACTATTTCCAGATGGTTATCACTGGCTATTGCCTTTTGTTATGCTCACCATAATAAACATGTTTTGGGCAGTATCAAGGCTCACTCTATGAGGGATTTGGGGTATTTGAAAGCATATTAGAAAGGGGTGAACGCTAGAAAGAATCTAGATGCAGCTACATGGTCTTCTGCATATACCTTTACAAGGCATTACAAACTGGATTCTTTTTCTAGATCCAGGACTGGCTTTGCTACAATCATTCTCCAGGGTTTCCTGGATCTATATCTTTTCTCCTTCCAGGTTGGATGGGCTTTGATAATCAACAATACAGCCTAAAAAGTGGGAAGGATGGACATAGTACAGTTGTGTAAGTTGCACTTACCCATAACAGTCGATGTTTGATTTCCTCACTACTGCAGTAACCGCACCCACACTCCATCCTCCAATTATTATTGTACATAGTTATTAGGAAATACTTTAGTGATTATTTCTTGTTTTTGAAGTTCAGGATGAGTATGCTACTGCTTACTTTTTGGGCAAGAAAATCCTGGAGATTTTCCACTCTGAGTGCTGATTTTTCCTTCATTGGGATTGATCCATCAACAGTCAGAATAGAAGTGAGGGAAACAGCCATAACTTTTGGAAGCTGGTTGGTAAGACATAACCCATATAGCCTAAAGGAATTTGAACATCTACTGTGAAGGGAAAGTGGAACTTATACAACTACACTTTATTCGCCATAGACTGGTTTTACTGATACCCACACCTTCATCATTGTGAAAAATACAGTGAAACAAGTGACTACTGTGTATAATAATTAAATTAGATCATCTAGCAAAATTTAAAAAGACATTTACATTGCAGTTGGCAAATGATTTATAAAACATGCTTGTTCTTATAAAAATTATAAACTTATTCTTAGATTAACATCCAGCTACAAAAAGTCAAGCAGAATTTTCACACACATATAAATAATATGCTTCAGTATTTACAAATATCATCTTACCAAGTTCATAGCGCTGTAATTGGTGTGCTTATTTGTGTTTCTCTTTCTACACACGTTTGGTTTTCTGACTCACTCTGCAAACCTCCTTGCATGGTATATACATACTGACACTGCCCATAATAAGCCTGGTCGATGACAAGAGGCATTGCTTTTTAACATGTGCACACACATACTGAGACTTTCCTTGACAAGCCATGCATATCACAAGATTCACAAACACAGACACACACACTACATGTTTACCTAGAGGCAAATTGAAGGAATGCCAATTTACCTATTGCATATCTTTGGGGTGTTGGAGAAAATAAGAGCACTGAAACGTACACTGAGAAGGATAGGACCATTTGACTCCACATAAAAATCAACATAGCCAAAAATGCAACTACAGAGCCAAACATGGTGAAATGGCAATGCTCCATGCTGTGCCAATAATCAGTTGCTTTCACACATATGCTGCCCAGACCACCACAGGCAGCATTTTATTGTTTGCAATGCTGATGTCTGACTGTGATGAAAAGTGAAAAAAAATATGGCCAACTTGTTACTCTTAAATACATTGTAACTTACACACACACACACACACACACACACACACACACACACACACACACACACACCATAGCAATGATCACTTTAAACAGACTTCAGCAAATGCTATACATTTGTGGTATGCTGCCCATACCCCCATCAGATCAGTGACAAGTAATAAAGCAACAGCAGGGTCATTCATTTTTATCTACAGTGGCCTCTGTATCCATCAATTATAGCCATTTGGACTGTGTATACCTCAGTTGTGTGATTGTATTAAAAATTACCACAATAAAGTATTTAAACACTAGATCCCCAAACTAGAATAATGACAGTTTAAATTGATCATGGCAACAGGGTTAGTCCTTTTCATCCACAGACAGTTCCTGTACTTTGCAACTATTAGCCACATTGCTGAGTGTTTATACCCAAGATGTCTGATTGTGGTAATAATAACAACAATAATAATAATAATCTCCACTTCAATGTTTTTCACATTTGTTTCACACAAATACACAGAAGCCACAGAAAAGTATTCTAAATTACTACCCACAAATGTATACTATTCCTACAATGCCAAACAAATGGCTGTTTCAACTGAGCAAACAACAAAAGGGTTAGGTTCTGTCATTCACAGATGCATAGTCCCAACCAGCAATTATTGATACTTTGTTGACTATATACACCTCATACATTTGACTGTTGTAAAACAATGGCCATAAGAATGTATTCAGTTTTGTTTCACACAACCAATATCCACAGCAATGTTGGCCATAGTTTCTTTCACCTTCCGTCACTGTCAGACATCACCATTGTAAACAATAAGTGGCTATCTTTGGTGGTCTGAATAGTGTGTGTGTGTGTGTGTGTGTGTGTGTCTGTGTGTGTGTGTTTGTGTGTGTTACAGTCCAGCAAACGCTATAAGGGTCAGCCATTTTCATGCCTATACAGCACCCCAATTGTAGCCACTTTGTTGATTGGTACCCCTCAAATGTCGGACAGTTTTAAAATCAAATGTCCCAGTAATACATTTCTTCTCTGCTTCACACAACAAGCCTGCCATAAGAAATCATTTCAATATCTTACACAAAAATACACATTAGTCCTGCAAAGCCACATCCACTGTCAATGATATTGAGTTGCCTGACAGTATAAAAAATATCTATCTACTGCAATCCACATTTTCAAAGTGAGATTCTCCTGACCACAGTATTTCCTTGCAAAACCTTACAATAATAGACTATGAGCTACTGGTGAGGCATTCACTTTCTTCTTCAAATTTTCTGGGATTCTTCTTGCTGTCCAACCCACAATCTAAACAACCAATCAGAAAGTTTCAAGAGCTCTCTTAACTGGTAATCTAGATTATGGGTATGGAAAAGGAGAAAGCCATTTCACCTACTGCTATAAACAGGGGTGTTGTGACAATGGTATCAGTTTTTCTTCTAATTTCTCCTTTAAAATAAATGCATACATAAAAAAGTGAGAATGGTGCCCTTCGACTAAGTGATGCTACAGAATCCACATATTTCACATATCCCTGAGAAAAAAATACCAAAATCCACAATAATATAAATTGGTTTGCAGATAAATAACACAAATAGCTTCAGACAGAAAATAGTGAGAACAATACAAATATTTCTTTGTGTGTTGCACTACTGGTGTTGAATTAAAGGAAATGAACATGACTAGATGAAAAAAGTTACATTTAGGTGAAATTGTCCTTTTAAGTGATGTGTCTCGAAGTCTGGGAATAGACAGCTTTATAGGCAGTGGCTTTTTATTTAGTAAAATGCTGTATTAATTTATAAAAATTTCTATGATCTGTCTTGAAGGATAACATTGTTATTTTTCTTTTGCTGCTTGCCATAGTATTAGTAGTGCATACATTTTTTAACCTTATAAACTCACTAGGCCCAATTGCCTCTTTTCAGGGGTAACATGAGAGCAATGTCAGATTAAATGTCTTGCTCAAAGTCAAAGAGTAAGCAAATGGAAGTTAAGGAATTCAAACCAAGGATTACAAAATTAACCTTGTTAGCAGATCGTCAAGCACCATACATTATAAATACTGCATTAGATCTCAAAAGAATAATGTAGTTTGACAGAGATGAATTGCTGAAGGCTAAAATGTATTATATCTTTGGATATGATATTACCACACTTCAACTACACTATATTATAAGCATCATGCAGAATATCATGAAATATAATTTATTCTTCTGTCTGCTGTTATACGGGCAGACTGTATCTATCATGTTTTACTCATCTTCTGTACATGAAATAATCTTTTCATGTAATTGCATAAAGAACATGGTTACATACTGCTATATCGGATGCAAATGTTTTTATAAAGTAAACAGAAATGTTTGCAGTGACATTCAGTCAACTTTTTTTGTCTTTTCATTGTTAGTTGTTGTGTGGTGCTGCGGTAGCATTGTCGCCTCACAGTAAGACGCTGTCCGGTTTGATTCTCAGCTAGAGCATCTTCTGCGTGGAGACATGCATGAATGGGCATACCTTCGTTGAAGGTTGTTCGTCAGGGCTGGTAACTCGGCATGTAAAAATCAACTACCAATCATTAGCGGACCGGAGTTCCGCTGTGGCGACCCCTAACCAGGAAAAGCCGAAAGACACAACAACATTGTTAGTTGTTGTGTTTCACAGAGTGCTCATCTTCTGCTGTAGGATATAATAGTTGGATTTTGCATAAAACAGATTCACAGTAATACAGAGATCCCATTCTTATCCAAACAAGATGTAGAGGCCTCACATCTTGACTGGATATATGAAACTTATTCGAAATCTGCCACTTTCTGCAAAAAGAGTCCGAAGTCTGCTGTCACACTCAACTAATAACATCTGTAAAGGGCATATAACATAGAATTTGCATTTTCCATAATTTGGAGAACTGCTGCAAAACTGAACATGTATTTAAGGTGTTTAAAAATTAAAAATTAGAAATGCTGATTTATTTTGTTCTTTCTTTCTTACTTTTGTGTCAGCATTGCATATTATATTTAGCTAAACTAAGTTTTGTGCTTTGGTGCTGGTTAAAGCAACCATGCAATGGAAATGATGTCACTGGTGTACTGAGGCATGTGGGTGGCCACGGTGGTGCAGTGGTTGGAGTTGCTGCCTCACAGCAAGAGGTTCTCTGGTTCGATCCCTGGTTGGGGTGCCTTCTGTGCGGAGTCTGCATGTCCTCCCTGTGGTCGCGTGGGTTTCCTCCACATTGCAAAGACATGCTGTAGGTGGATTGGACACTCTAAATTGGCCCTATGTGTGTGTGTGTGTGTGTGTGTGTGTGTGTGTGTGTGTGTGTGTGTGTGTGTGTGTGTGTGTGTGTCAGTCTGCAGTATGACCTATGTATACTGCCTCACCTAGTAGACTACCTTGTTTACTGCTCACACCTCTGCTCTTCTGCAAAAGGTGTAAAATACCATGCAGACAATCATCCCACACAGTTTGTATAATTACATGCTACGTTATATCCTTTTGTTCATGTTTGACAATTGTTTTAGAGAAATAAGTGACTTCAAACTGTCCGTAAAGGTCATAGTGGTGCCCCATTAACCTCCTTTTAAAAACACTGTGGGAGTTAAGTGGTGAGCCATTTCCCCTTATAAATTGCCCCACTGCCCCTGTAACTCAAATTTATACTAACTAGTCAATATTCACACCCTGTACTCACCCTGCTGCCAATCTTCAATGCAGCTTTCCTTAAATAATTAAAAATGTTTTACTTCTCTAGCACCTTGGCCTTCTGCCCTTCAAGGAGGTATACAATCTTAAATTAATGTCAACTTTCACTTAAATACAAGTTTTAAGTTAAAACTAATCAACTTTTAAAGTTACAGAACTATAAAAATCACTCTCCAATTAATATTAACATTTAACACATATAGGCTATATGTTATATATTTTATGTAGCTGCCACATCTTAAATAAATCTTCACATTAAGCTTATATTTAAGTCAAAGCTGACATTAATTTAACATTGTACTTCTCTGTGAAAGCTGGTAGTCCAGAACTCTAGTGAAATAAAGCCCTTTTAAATCAAGCAAGTGTGTATATAATAGATTTAGCTAAATTTTAATGTGGCTCAGTGATTTGATTCCTTAAATAATTACAAAGCATAAATCTCAAGTTATAGCAAGAAGGCTGCATTTAATGATGTGTTTAAACATGTCTTACTGGTGTTAGTACTTTGGGAATTTTAATATTGTATCAAGTTGTAAATCTGCAGAAGAATTCCTGTGCAGATATAATTAAAATTCTGTAAATTAGTACAAGCACAAGTACAAATATGACTCTGTTATTGTCCATGTTGGTGTGAACGACCTGAGACATACTTCCCTGGACTACATGAAAAGAGACATGGAAGAGCTCTCCAGTCTTGTAGCCCAGGCAGGTATGACCCTAGCCCTGGGTAGCATACTGCCATCACTCAGAATAATACCGCAGTACAAGGATAAAATGATTGACTTCAACAATTGACTAAGCTTCTGGTGTCATTCTAAAGGGATCCAGTATCTGTCTGCCTGGGATGACATGGTTGACAGACCACGATGCTTTGCCAGAGATGGCCTGCACCTGTCACCCCTGGGATTCCGGATATTGGCTAAGGTTCTTGCCGCCCCTATAGTGCCTTTTTTAGGCAAGGTTCAAATGACAAATTCACCACCATAACAGGAACAGGCAAGCAAAAACTGAGGGTGATGCTACTCAATGCTAGAAGTCTAAATCTCAAAATACACTCACTCGAGACACTCCTTAAAATGGAGAACATTGATATCTGTGCAGTGACTGAGACCTGGTTCAAGACTCCAGAGAGCACCCCTGCACTACCAGGCTATAACTCATACCACACTTTTCGGCCAAGTAACCTGGACTGGAACACGAAAGGCGGAGGTGTGTCCATATTCTTTAAGGATATCCACACCTCCAGGCTACTTTCTCAGCATAATGCATCCGAGGTTATCCAAGCGCAACTAACTCTGGGCAAAACTGCAATCTAAATTGTAGCTAGCTACAGATCCCCCACCATGCCCCAGGATTCCCACTCCTTTTTTCTTGATGTACTGGAAAATATTAGGGTTCAACCAAACACCCTAATAATGGGCGATTTCAACCACCCCAACATTAACTGGGAAAACCACTCATGTACCAACTCCTTCGCTCAATGCTTTCTGGAATTCATAAACTGCAATGCCCTGGATCAACTTATCCACACCCCCACCAGGGGCAACACTATCCTAGATCTAGTCATTACCAACATGAGTGACTGGTGTTTCATACCTGAAGTCAACACCTAATTGGTCCGATCCGACCATAAGCTAATCACCCTAGATATCCACATCCTGCCCCCCCCTTAAGGAAACTATGGTAAAAAATTTCTCCAAGCCAACTTCATGCTTCTTAAGGCAGAAGTGGTGAACTTCATGTCACCCATGCAGATGGACAATACAGTTACGACTACTGAATCCTACACAACTGCATTTTATAAGCACTTACACGAGTGCATGGATCATGCTATCCCAAACAGAACCAAGACACTATCCTCCAAAAAAAGAAGCCAATCTGGTGGTCCCCTGCCATAAACAAACTGTACAACAGAAGGAAGAAACTTGCAAAAAGAGTAAAATCCCACAAGTGGCAGAGCTCCCTGGTCAGCCTCAGTAAGAAGCTGCGATCCCTGATAAAATCCTCCAAAGCTAGTTATGAAAACAAAATCACCACTGATTCTAAAGACAACCACAAAGCATTCTATAGCTATGTCAAGAATCTCAATGGCAACACTCAGATATGCTCTGAGTTACAGCACAATGGAACTAAATATACAGACCCAACTGATATTGCCAACATCCTGGCAGAAAGGTTCAGTGCTAACTTTACTGCCCTCTCACCCCCTAAAGGGCCCATCTCTATACCGGAAGAATGCAAAGTTTCTGTAATCATGGCTGCACAAGTAAAAAATCACACTCTCCAAAGCCAAGAACACAGCATCCAAGGGACCAGACAACATCCCAGGCTGCGTTCTACATGAACTACAGAACAATCTGGCACCCCACCTAAGTATCATGTTCAATCATAGGCTCACCTCAGGCTTTGTGCCCACTGAATGGTGCACAGCGATGGTTATCCCACTCCACAAGGGGGGAGCCACCATGGACCCGGGAACTACCACCCCATTAGCCTGATGAGCCTGGTCTGCAAGGCCATGGAACATATCATCATGGAACTTATAAACAAAGGCATTGGTAATCTCCAAACTCTGGACCCCACCCAGTTCGGGTTTGTAAAAGGCAGATCATGTCTCCTAAACCTGATAGACTTCTTTGAATCCATCACCAAAGCCGTAGACGAGGGTAAGGTTGTTCACACAGCCTATCTAGATCTTGCCAAGGCTTTTGACACCACCCCCCACTCTGGAATTATAGATAAACTCACTAAACTAGGTATAAATCCCTATGTCACAAGATGGGTTGCCACCTGGCTCACTGACAGAACCCACACTGTGAATGTAGCAGACTCTAAATCTGACTTCAGACCAGTGACAAGTGGAGTACCACAGGGTTCAGTCCTGGGTCCTCTCCTGTCTGGTATCTACTTCTCTGAAGTACAGACTAACACAGAAGGTCTTTGTCTAATGAAGTTCCCAGATGACTGTAAACTAGGAGCCATAATTGAAAATCCTAACGATGTGGGCATCCTACAAAAGGGCCTCACTGAGACAGATGGCTGGTGTCAAAGCCATGGCCTCAAGCTCAATGCCAAAAAGTGCATTGTCATCCCCTTTGGCAAAAACTCTGTACCCATGAACTACAACATAGGTGGTAGTATACTTAATACTGAAAGTGTGATAAGAGACCTTGGGACACAGGTGGACAGTAGTCTCTCCTTTGATAATCACATCGCCACAGTAGTCAGGAAATCCTTCTATGTGGCACACCTCATCACAAAAGGTTTCTCATCCAGAAAAAAAGAGGTCATTGTTCCCCTCTACTCATATCTCATTAGACCCATAATAGAGTACAACGGCCCTTTTGGTATGTACCTCACAAGACATCTACAACAACTGGAAAGGCCACAGAAATACCTCACAAAGAGGATTTTCAGCCTCATACAGATGCCCTACACAGGCCATCTCAAAAAACTCCAGCTTTACTCCGTCGCATATTGCCTACTCAGAGGTGATCTCTTCCTAACATACAAAGCTATGTCAAACCCAGAGCTATCGGACATGCTCCACTTAAAGAAACCCCAATCCCTCCAAGCTACATACTCTAGGGACCTAAACCTTGCCACCACAATAAACAAAACATGCCAGAGGGATAGATTCCTGTCCCAGAGACTTCCCGTACTCTGGAATAAACTACCTATCTATATCAAACAAAGCTCCTCATTAGCACTCTTCAAGACAAATCTTGATGATTGCATTGGAAATAGGAAATTCACCCCGGGGATCACTTCTGTGGCTCTGCTCGACAGTGGCACAGGAAAATTATTTTCTTGGGTGGTAAAAGCCAGGGTACCTTTTTGGCTGGGCTTGTATAGGCCCTAGGGCCGATAGCCTAGTACCTACCTATGAACCTATGAATTAGGATACATGTGAGCTATGCTCACACAGTGTAATATACACTAACATCTGTATTCTTTCTCTATATCAATGTCTTGAATATGTACAACCTTTTAAAGTAAAATAAGTCCACTAATCTGTCAGTAATGTTTTTACTTAAATCATGTATCAGTCATAATAAACCAAGGAACAGAAGGCAGCTATTACTGTGTAAATATTATAAACTTGAAGTTCTTTGGCTATTGCATTATTACCATTAATAGATATGTCTGATGTTTATTTTTTCATTGTTGTACAGGTCATTGTACCATTAATGTCACATCCCTTTCATCTACCCCTCTTTTCAAAAAGCATCTAAAAATCTTCCTTAACAAGCAATAGCTGTGTAAATGTACTAACGCTGGCTGAATCTACTTATATCATAACTAACCTTTTTTCTACATTTAAACACTGTTGTCAAAAATGTCCTTTTGTCTTCTTCCTTCTATTCTATATACCTAATTTGTAAGTCATTCTCTCATGGCTCTCTTTTTTGTTATGTAATGTAAATAAGCTAGACTCGTATGACTTTACATACCATGTATGTATTTTTTTTAATAATATCCCTTTATGTCTATATTTACACATGTATATTAAACTGTATCTATCTGCTGTGGAGCTTTTCTCCCCGGGCCTCTGCTGAAAATGGACATATATCCAGCTAGACTAGCCCGGTCAACAAATGTAAAATAAATAAAATAAATAAAAAAGTTGTATATTCCTATGCAAATACCTATCTCTGTACATACAGAACTTTTAAGTAGGAAAAAATTGTTAGTAAATCTTATCTTTCTGAAGCGTTTTCTCTTCAACCTATACTGTAAAAGATAGTCACTTTTGACAATCGCTTCTAATATGTGATCTTGAAGAAACTGGAAAAAAATAATGGCAACTCTAATCACAGTAATAAATAAAACAAATTAAAGAAATGAATGGCTAGATGTTGTGACTATTATGTACTGTTACAACTATCTGACAATATATCTTGTGTCCTGTCAAAATCTGTAAAAATAAGAATACCTGGAAGAGGAAAAAGTATGCCTGAAGTTTGAAGCATCTGTTCCTGCTGATGTCTTTAAACCAATGGTCAGATAACTCTAGGCCAGCACTGTGACTGATTTTGTGTGCTTACCTCACAAAGTAGCATGTCATATATTGAATAGCGGTTCTCTGTTACTGTACTGAGGGGGAGATATCAAGTCATATTAATGAACAGTATGAAATCTCTTCTTGGTTCTTAATTTCCATACAGTTTAAAAGAAAGCTGTTGTGTAATTATTTCATGAGTAAAATTAACATAGTGGTTGAAATAATTACCATGAAAGCATCCCAAGGATGGCAATTTAATTTCAAAATCAAATTGCAATTAATTTTAAAATGGTATCTAAAACATATTTATCTTGGTTTTCTTCCATTGTGATGTGATAACTAGTGACATGTAAGTAAGGTCTTAACATTGCAATAGTGTTGACATTCATTTCTGTTATGTATTTGGCCTAAACAAAACAGGCACTTCAAATGGATGTTTGTGGGGCTATTTGCCTCCTACACTAGCATTTGTTAGCTGACTTAACCATCAGTAAATAGTTGAAGATATGATGAGAAAGGTAAACCTTTAATGAAGAAGATGTTTAAAACTAGCCACTTCAAAATGGAATATTTTGAAGAGAAAACAGGTATCATGCAGTAGAATTTTCTCCTGGCGTGATGGTAGATGTACAAAACCTGGAATGGCTAGAAGAACTGAAAAGAATGATAATGCAGAATGTATCTGGGAGCAGCAGTAATGGAGAATTCTAGATTTTACGTGATTGTAGGTTCAGAATACAGATGCCTTGTTTCACATATATTTTTTTCTATCAGCAATTATGCAAGCTGCCAGTGTTTACTCTGCTTGGAAACTATTTGTCCTTCACTCTGGCTGTGCAATGGCACTATTTTTACCTAGACAGAAAGACAGAGATAGACAGACAGATAATTACACAGGCATATGTATATAGTTACTTTCATTATTTATATTTGTAAGAGATGGCCTCCCTTTTAAGCCCACACAACTACCTTTTTGTTAAGGATGGTGGGAAAGATAGTAAGGACCCTTTCATATATACCAATTTCAATTTTAAACCATGATTATAAAATGTTTATGTCTATACTCACTGAAAGAAAGGCGAAGGTATTGCCAAAACTGACATATATGAATTAATATATTCTTTTTTATGGAAGACAAACATTTGGCAACATTAATAGAACAATGATGATCCAGAGGGAGCCAGAATGTAAGAAAATACTGCTGTTGGTGGGTCTTGATGCAGAAAAAAACATTCAACAGAGCAACCTGAGATTTTATGAGTAAGGAAATGGAAATATTTGCATATCCTTTTAGAATCATAGGGTTAATTAGAAGGACATATGAAGGGTCAGAGGCAAGAATTAAGTTGAGGGTTGCTCTCTGTCAAGCTATGTTTGGACAGAGGAACCAGGCACAAGTGCCCCTTTTCTCTTTGTTATTTGCTTTATATTTAGAGCCATTGGCAAAGAAAATGAGGGACTCACAAATTCAAGGATATAACTCATAAGCAGTCAAGAAACTTTAACTTTATTTGCAGATTTTATTATTTTGTACTTGATAAATCCAGAAAAGGACATTTTGGTGTTGTGGAATATTTTGGGAGAGTTTCCGTTTTTATAACATGTATGAAGATAAAACAAAGGCTATGGCAGTAAACTATTTACTCACACAAAAATTGGCTGAACAATAATCATATTTATGAAGATGATAAGGTGAAGTATTTAGGTATATGGATTAAAAAAAAGGATTGTGCTGTGGTATCCAAGGATATGGGGGGGAGATAATAAGTAAAGGTTAATATAAAAGCTGAACAATTATAAGTTCTTGCTTACAGATATGGATAGTAATATGTAAACAGTGTAAATGATTTTAGTCCCTTTAATTTTATAAACAGGGCAGGCATATATCAACTAGTGAAGAAGTTGTAGACAACAATTAATACAAATTTGAAAGAATTTAATTGAGAGATGAAAAGGGCAAGAGAGAAAGAGTTAAGTGGGGTAAGACTATCCTTCCATGTGGTTCTAAGATGGCTGCACACTGATCAACATCTTAATTTCAGCTCTCCCAGTGTGAAAGTCGAAACTAAGCAAAAGGAGCACAGTTGAAACAGTTTTTTTTTGTTTTTGTTTTTTTTTTTTTGTAGGGGGGATTCAATTACCAGTTAGTAAGTACACTGCCTGGATGCCAACAAAGAAGAAATGTGGGGGACATGAAAGAAAATCATCTATAAAAGGTGAAGAGAAAGCACTGTTTGGGAAGGATTCTGTAGATGTTCAGCAAAAAGTAGTTCAAGCATTAGCTTTGGGTCAGGAGATGGCTTCCAGTAATTTAGAGGAAAAACTAAATCAAATGTACTCAGATGTGATTAAAATAAATGAAATATTGAAGGATATACCAACTCAAATAACAAAAGGCTGGAAAAATAGAAGAATCTTTAACTATCTATTCAGATGAACTGACAAAAATGCAAACATCAAAAGTTGAAATGAAGAAAAAGCTGGTTGAGCATGAGGCTTCTCAAAGAAGAGATGTTTCAAAAATAGTACAGTTAGAATGACAGAGAGCACAGAGAAAACCTAAGATTTTCTGCTGTACAAGAGAAACTGGAGAGAACAGACAGAATTATTTTTTTGAAAACACAAATAAGCAACTGGGCTGGTATTCCACAACAGGATTTGTTAAATGAAAAGGCATATTGAGTGTATGCTCCAAACCTGGTCATTAGAATGCAGCCAAAAACTCTATTACTAAAGATTCAATCATATCAGCAGAAAGAGATGATTCTGACAAAACTGTGGCAGAAGGGAAATTTATTAAACGTTGGAGACAGTAAAATGTTTGTAGAAAATTATTTACTGCAAAGCAGGCAGAAGAGAAGCAAATTTATCTCAGCAATCAGGTGATTGTCGAGAAGCAGGCCTGAGATTTAAATTGCTCTATCCAGCTGTCTGCAGAGTAATTTTTTCATGGAGGATCAGTCATTTTTTTATGCAGAACAGGCCAGGAAGGAAATAAAAAAAATCCAGCAAAAAAGTGAGCCAGCAAGCAGAAGGGAACTCTGCTTGTTATTCTTCTGACAGTAAAGTTCATAGAGAGACTTTGCCAATACAACCTTTCCAATGTTCCCAAGGAAAATGTTTGAGACAGAAAAAAAAGCACTAGAATTGTCTATAAGGATCATGAGTACATTGGACTTGAACCAGAGTCTAGTATTATGAGATGGGGTGATTAGGAAGAAAACCAGCAACACTGAATACATGTGATCTTATAAAGTATTAGTCACTTTGTGAAGTATGACTTTGTAAAGAAAAGTGGCTGAAAAAAGAGCGGACTTTTGTTGACTTTGTTAAACTTGTGGGGGAATGTAAAGCATATATTCCACATTATGTCTTTAATGTTTAAAAAGGCACTAAAGGGAAGAAGAAGTAACTGTAAGTAAAACAATGCTGTTCTTATTAGTATTTCTGTAAAACATTCCATGATATAAACTGCTTGTTGTATTGTAAAGCAGTTTTGTATAGTGTGCAATCAGGGGTATTTTAAATGTGTTGGGGTAGTCTTTTGAAGGCAGTTTGCAAAGGGAACTGGATGAATTTTTTTCTGAGTGAAATTTACAAAGATTCCTTCAACCATATCCAAGTTGTTAGCTGTTTTTTTTTTCATTTGAAAGAATTGATAAGACTGTACTATACTGTAATTAACTGGAAAAAACTGAAATGAGACTGGAATAAAAGTCTTAACTGTTAATTACCCAAACTTATGCTGAACAGGTGCCAGTGTCTCCTTTATGGGCTAATTCGTGTGTACTTTTCAGAATTAATTCTCCAAACACTGTAGTTAATTTAATAAGACTTTATTAGATGTTCACAATACTGTCTTCATTAACAGTGCTGATAAACAATAACAGTCTGTAGAAATGCTGGTATGCTGGTTAGTAATTACAGTACTGCTAAATATATCCGAAGTTTCTGCATATATATTCTGATTATCCTGAATAATGTAAACTGAAACAGTCTTTATTTGACCTGTCTTCTGTACTCAGGCTCAAGCGCCTGTATTGTAGTTTCCTTTCTGAAATGCTGGATATTTAATCTTTTCTGTATGTCAGGTTGAACTAACTAACTGACTTTCCTAACTGTATCTGAAGTATATTTTAATAATACCAAAACCCTGTAATGCTTTACACACCTCCTTAGCCTTGTTTCTCAGGCCTTGTCTTGTTTTGCAGTCTTGCAGGTGCCTAGCTGTCCTGTTACCTAACATTCCCTTGATTCTTCCATTGAGAGAGAACAGAAAAAGAACAGACTGTAGCCTTCCCTTGGGAACTGTTATCTCTCATGCTTGACAAACAAGGTTATTCTTTCTTTCTGCTTAATTGTCTTTTCTAAAACGTATGCATAAATAAAGCACAATTCTGACACTACATTTCTAGGCCTCTTTTACCTTTTATTCTGCATAATGCCTAATAGCTACTTTAAAATAGAAGCCTCTAATCTAACCATTGCCCCTGAGGTCCCTGATGAAAGTCTATAGGGACCTACTTCTGTAGTTACGTTTCATCTGTATTACTAATTACAGTATACAGTTTTATGCTTCCTGACTCAATAATCTAAAAATAAATTTTCTTTATTTTGGTAAATAAACTTGCAGTTTTAATTTTGACCACCAAGCTGCCTTTTTGTTTTTTCAGTTTGTGGTGACTTTTCGTGGATGATTTAATTATGAGAAGGCAATTGTTTTTCTTTATTTGGTGAATAATTTTGATTTTGACCATTAGGCTTGAAGTCTGTTAACTTTATGATTTAATTTCCATATTACCTAGGTTCATAGTCTTTAGAGTCTTTAAGTCTAAGTTCTGATGTATGAGTGATATATCCAAAAGCTGAACATTATTCTGAAAATTAGTGTCTTTTAATTCGGTGGGTTTTAAAGCTGATTAAAGAATGCCATACACATATTTAACCTATCTTTGTGAATCTTTATTTAAGTTAGACAGAGTACAAACTGTTAACCCTACTTATTTTTCTTTCATATCTCAGTATGATGTAATGGTAAAATTACACTGTCTATTGTCTATTTTTTTTACCTTATGAACTGGTACCTTAATGAACTATGATGCCTCTCTCTTATAGCAAATAAAACCTTTTCCTGGTATTCATAGATTTAAATCTTTAAACATTGTACTGTTTAATCCATTTTCTATTTTATTGTATAGCCTATCAAGCATGTTGGCTATTTTCTGAAGATTAATTGAAATCAGCACTAAAAGGGTAACTTTATAACTCGTCTTGAAGCATAATTGCCATATATTTTATTAACTTGTGTCTATAAATGTTCATCTAGATTTGCTAATAATGCTACTTACCTTTTTTAACTTTTATGTGCTGTAATAGATGTCTCACTCCTTTTACTTTACAGCTCACTGAGGTGTTGAGCACTTTGTAATAACTATCCATATTCCTAACATCCCTTATTATCTCTTTTTTACAGCACAGTTGGTCTGCCTGTATCATCGCAGCTCGCCCCCCCCCCCCACCAGCTACTGCAACATTGCCAAATAAAATCACTGATATGGTCCGGTTTCTCCCTACAATTATTGCAAGCCAAGAATAACACTATTTAATAAAGATACCTACCAGACAAGTCTGCATAGATGACCGGACGTTTACAGTTCTTGTTGTTAGCAGATCTGTTCCTTAATAGTTATGTTTTAAACATTGTGAGTGGTTATTTACATTTCTTTTTATAGCAAGTTGGTCACTTTTACTAGTTATTTTTTAAACATTGTTTTGGCTGGTGTGCACACCTGAAAAGACACCCCCAACCCCCACCTCAGGCAACTATAGCTTCATCACTCACCACTGGGTGGTACAACTAACAATATACTTGCTGTATCTTGTCACAAATAAATCTGTTTACACATTCATTACTTGTAAAGTAAAGCTAGTACCATTTACTTGGTGTATTTTGTCCCCAGATAGATTTGTGTTCATTTGTTTTACTTACATACCAAGGCCACAAAAGTAGAGTTTCTCCAACTGTCTGCTTAAACTCCTACTTTTCTGCCTCTATCTCTTCCTCGCTTTCACATACCTTACAGCTCCAAGGCTTCCACTTCTTATACTGATTGTTTTTCTTTGCACTCTTCTGTGAGAGGGCCAGCCTGCTATGTTCAGGCTCACTCCGCTCCGCTTCCCTACTCCCATTCCCACCCACCCCTGCATCACCTAGGCTTATATCAACACTAACCACTCACCTAATTTCCCCCAATCAAGAATCACTCTATGTCCGCCAATCACACCTCAATTAACCAATGCACTATTTGTAACACTCCTCCCTCTCCTCACACAACTTAATTGCAACTGTCCTAATCACTCTACTCCCACCCTACTGTAACAATACTCCTCTGTCCCTACTTCTTCATCACACCATCTAGATAACCTAACATTTAAAAAGAATACACACCATGATCTTTCTCCTCCCCACATTTTATACCCTACTGCTATCAGCATACTATCTAACATCATACACTCACCTACAGATGCAACATGTCCATAACCCCATGATATATTATACTAATACCAACCACCCCTCACTATCCTACCTTGCCATCTCCTCCCAACTCTACAATCACAAACCTATTACATACTTCCACTTCAAACATGTTGCTGTCAGCAATACCACTAACCACTTCAGCAAACACCTTCACATACTCTGCAAATTGTCACATAAACATGCACATATATTATCACACATTCTCTGTAGTGGTGATATACACCCCAATCCTGGGCCACATACTGCACAACATACTATCAATGGCTACCATTCCACCCCTTGCTCACATTAAAACTACAGACCTTCTCATTCTTAACATGAACCTTAGAAGCCTAGTTAAAAAAATCACAGACTTTCATGCATTCGTTGCACAATACTCACCAGACATTCTTATAGCAACAAAAAATTGGCTAAAACTCCATATGAGAGACCAATACATACTCCCACAAGGCTATAATGTATACAGGTTAAACAGGATGCGCAAGAAGAGTGGTGGGGTTGTAATCTTCTACAAAGATAACCTAAGCATAGACTACCTACTCATCAAATACCTTTATGATAACAATTTTGAAGTCCTATTTACCCAGCTCAGAATCAACCTAAAGAAAAATATTACCATAATAGCCACTTACATACCTCCCAACAGTAATCTTACTGCCATTGAGGAACTCATAACCTGGACAGCTTCAACCTACACCCATGAAACCATTATCACAGGCAACTTCAACTTAGACTGGAACACATGCACTGGTGATAACCCCTCCACCTTCATAAATCTACATGGCTTCTCCCAAACAATCCAGTTTCCCACTCGAATAGATAAACATAGCAAAAGGGAATCTATCTTAGACTGGTCACTTATTAACAGTGTCCCGTTTAAGAAGGGTAACAGCGACGAACTCCGGGTGTCTAATGATTGGAATTGGTTTTACATTACATGCTGGCGCTGGCGCAGCAACCAAGGCTTTCTAGCCCACGCATCATTCAGCCGTTCACGTCAGTAGACGCGCTGAGAATCGAAGAATCAACGCTCTAACTGTGAGACACAAAGTGACACGCTACGCGCACCACCACCGCTTCTACAGTACCACCCACAATTATCTCTCTGGATGCCTTCCTAATAATTTAAGTGACCATAGACCTACCTACTTAATCTGTCATCAGCTTAACCCACCCAGAACCATAGTTTACAATGTCATACGAAATGCTAAACACTTCTCCAACAAAGCATTCTTAGACATGCTCAATAAATGCAACTAGACATCACTCCATCATCTCCAACTTGGCAATGCCATAACATACTTCAATGACACATTTCTAGCTATTCTAAATAGCTTAGTACCAACTCATACATGCTGTGTTAAAAATAAGAGATTGCTCTGGATATCAAAATAAACCATTAGACTTCAAAAATTAAGGGACAAAACCTGGTTTCAATACCAAAAAAACAAAAGACAATAAAACTCTGCTAGCATACTAGCAGCTCCACAATCAAACAAAAAAACAACTCAAACTAGACAAAAACATATTATATATCTATGCAAAACAAATATGAAAACAATCCCACAACGTTCTGGCAAACAATTAACTTTCTCCTCCGCCCAGGTAAAGCTACAACCCCAGAACCAAGAACCATTAACCAAAGCATGAGTACTGACTCACAAATCAGCACCAACTTTATAAACACCATCCTCTCCTTAGTTACAGGGAACAATTCCACCCCACCATTTCTTCCACCTAATGCGGAAACTAGTAACTCTTTTGGCCTCAAACCTGTCCCAACTAACAACATAAGAACAATGCTGAAAAAAATGAAACCTACTTCCTTAGCAGCTGACCAACTCCTCCACGAGTACCTTAAACTTTCAGCTGATGCTATAGCTCTGCCTATCTCCATTCTGGTAAATAGGTCTATAGCAGAACAATATGTTCCAAAATTATAGAAAATTTCTTATATCACCCCTCTACATAAAGAAGAAACATCAACAGAATTAAACAATTGCAGACCCACAGCCTACCTTTCCCCCTGTGTCAAATTTCTGGAAAAATGTATCAACACTCAATTACTACAATACCTGCTATCTCACAACCTTATCTCTCCCTCCCAATATGGTTTCAGAACAAAACACAGCACCACCACAGCCCCAATTAATTTCTCTAACACCATCAACCAGCTGAGAAATTCAAACCAGCAAGTAGCATCAATCTTCCTATACATATCAAAGGCGTTCAGCACTGTCTCCCATCAGAAACTCCCTAGTACTCTTGCCTCACTAAACCTATCAAAGACTTCCCTCTCCTGGTTCCTAAGCTATCTGACAGACAGCAAGAAGTACAATGGAAATCTGAACTCTCACCACTTCTGCCTGTCTCAGTCGGAGCCCCCCAAGGGTCCATACTAGGATCCCTTCTTTTCACTATCTTCTCCAATGAAATAGCCTCATCCACAACACACACTAAAGTAGTTCAGTATGTAGACAATTCAACTTTAATTGAGTCAGCAGATACCTTATCAGACCTCCAAATAATAGCCCAGCAGGCTTTTAATGATATAGAAACATATCTGAGCAAATCACAACTAATCCTCAACCCAAAAAAGACACAGTTAATGCTATTTACCAGTAGCAAACATTCACCAACCACACCTCCTTTCACCATTCAGATTTGGCCAACACATAGCCATCACAATTAAGAAAGTTGACATCAAACGTGGCTCACTGTACAGAAGCAAGCCATTCCTCACTAACAGTACCAGACTAGCCATATCCAGAACCCTCTTCCTCGCTACACTACTATATGCTTTCCCCCTCTTTACCAACTTAAAAAAAAAAATCAGACTTAACCAAATGGAAACTTGCTATAACAAAACAGCCTACTTCACAGTCAACCTTCTCCACTAAACCCACCATTTATTGCTTTACATAAATTAAATTGACTTGAGCTACCTAACCTTCTTCACCTCTCCAACTTAAATTCACACACAATATCAACTTCCATCCTGACAGTTGCCCATCCCTCAAGGAACTTGTTGTTCCCTACTCATGCCCACGAAGTCTAAGATCTGCAGACAGAAACGTTCTCACAGTAAACAAAGCTAACAACACTCAAATAGCCAAATTATGGAACTGTCTACCCACACCATCCAGAACACACCTGAATCTACCAATTTCAAACAACTGCTATTTGAACATCTATCCCAAGAACTGGCATTGCTCCTGCACCAAACCGGACTGACAAGATATCTATAACTTTCTCAGCACACTGTCCACTCCTTACCTCATTTTCTCCCTCTTCTCAATGTTTATTATTACTTAAAAAAAAAAAAAAAATATATATATATATATATATATATATATATATATATATATATATATATATATATAAAGGAAATCTCATTTGTTCATAACAATTATTTAATATGTATACAGTACTAATTTTACTTTTTCTCACAGTGGTCTTCACTGAAATGCTTGTGTTTTTCTTTTTGAACCTGTAGCTACTAGAAAACCATATTAAATTTTACTTTGTATATACTAACCAGATGATGTGTGTTCTCCATCTTACTGTATGTATACTATTATATTTTTGCTTTTATTTCTGTGGAGCTTTTCTCCCCGGGCCTCCACTGAAAATGGGCTTCTGGTCCAGTCGGACTTTCCCAGTAAACAAATGTAAATAAATAAATAAACGCCTGCCTCCTAAATTTGTGTCTGAATATTCTATGAATATTTATGACCTATAATAATTTACTAAAAACTATGCTTTATGCATTTCAGATCTATACCTTTGCATTTTCTATTAATGTCCTTTTACATTTCTAACTGATGTACAATAATTATATAAAGTACACTGTAATCTGTAAATGTGCACTGTAATCTGTAAACTAATTAACAAATTAAGCCTGCCCTGTTATGCCTTGAGTGCACTGAATAACTATTACTACCTATTATTTAGATAACGTATCTTAATAAGCCTGTAATAAATAATTCTGTCACTTGAATAATGTGAAGTATGATGTAGTGAGTAATATGGCTGTTACAAATAATTGTGTCACTTTACCCTTAACTAATAACTGAATAATATAATTCTGTTACTTTACCATTAAAACTAATGACAGAATAATGTGAAGGATGATGTAGTAGAAATGTATGATGTAATAAGCCCGTTAGGAATAATTCTGTCACTTTACCCTTAAAACTAACTGAATAATGTGAAGTAGCTAAATATTATTCTTATAGACCCGCGGTGGTGGAGCTGCGGTAGCATTGTCGCCTCACAGTAAGTCACTGTCCGGCTCAATTCTTGGCTAGAGTGTCTTCTGCGTGGAGACATGCATGAATGGGCGTACCTATGTTGAAGGTTGTGTGCCAGGGCTGGTAACTCGGCACGTAAAAATCAACTACCAATCATTAGCGGACCGGAATTCTGCTGTGACGACCCCTAACCGGGAAAAGCCGAAAGACACAACAACAACAATATATTCTGAAATAGGACTGAAATGTACTATACTGAACACAGAGTATGAATGTCATATTTTGAATCTTGACTGAAATTTGATACTTGTTTATACTGAACATTTAAAATAGCTGTGCATATTCTGGAAACTAACAACTAATACTAAAGGAATATCTTTTGCCAGTGTTACCTAAACACAGATAAAAGCATAACTGAAAACTGGTAAATGCTATATTCTGAAAACCAATCGAAATAGTACCTTTTCCTGTCAGTATTGTCTGAACATAGTGTGACAATTAGGGAGAGATGGGGGAAGGCTGCCAGCCTAGTCAAATAGAATTTGATATATAATTCTGGCATTTGTAAATAAATGTAAAATACAGGCATGTTTTCTTGAATGTAAAAGAATATTGTGAAATGTGGAACTGCAAAATATGTGACAACATTGCACTCAACTGGTCCAGTGAAGCATGTTATACCCTTTCATGTTAGAATTTGGCTCCAGGGCGGCGGGATGAAGATTTCATGCCCATTGTTTTAAGGCTAAAGTTTATGACCAGAATTTAGATGTGGAATGTGTTTTATTGCTCTGGTTTCTGCTAGAATGTATATGTGAAATGCCTTGTATTGTAAGTTTCTGAGGAGGTGTTAGATTGCTAAATAATACAGTTTGTGGCCTGAGAACTCAGACCAGGTGTTAAGATGATAGAATATGAATACTGGGAAAACCTAAGTGTCAAAAATTATGTAATTTTAGGAGGGCCTTAGAGACATGTTTGTGAGTAATGTTTAAATACTATTTCTCCCAAGAGACTATGGGGCATTTTGATCTGGATAGCCCGCTTATCAATTTTAGCACTGTGATTTCTTGTAGGAATAGTTAAAGCTAGTAAAGATTAATTAGGTATTTTTCTTTGAAATCAGACCTGTCCTACTGTATTATTTTAAGTTTCTGTATGATCTCTGAACTCTTAGCTATCTCTCTGGTGTAGTAGTTTTGTCTTGTGTTTTAATTATATATTATTAAATATTTTTAAAACCTTCTACCTGTGGCTGATTTGTGTAGAGATAAGCTCTAGAGTACATTGCATATTTATATTGGTTATTGTAATAGACCACTCTAAAGTAAGCCTTGAGTGTTAGTCATACTACCATTGGATATTAATATTGCACAGTAATAATTGGACATCCTTTTAAGGGACTTTTAGTAGCTGATATTATTAACTGGGTGGTGGCAGTAATTACTACCATATATTCTGGGTAAAGGGGCACAGTAGGAGAATCTGTGTCAGCCTTTCTCTGGAGTGTCTATGAAGTTGTATAAATATTTATCTCAAAGTGTGTGTGTGTGTTGTGTCAGCTACTTGGCAGGGACATGAAGCACTGGTTGGACAGAGAGGTTACTGTTGGTTTTAGCTTGCCCAGTTAGGCTGAGATCTGGACCCTATAGCTGTGCCAGTGGGGAGTCTTATTGGGGACCTGGTGAGCAAAGGAACAACCAGCCCCAGACTAACTGTGATCTCTGTGTGCACTTAAGGGAAATTGTACTTTGCTGTGTGTATTAGTTATCCTTTCCTTGTCTAGGAGATGACCTCCCTGGTGTTAGTGGTGAGGATTGAGGCTCCTTGATTGCTGGGCCAGGGCACAGTCATCACAAGTATTTGGCAGTGGTGGGATCTACTTCACATACTAATTGGCTTGTAGTGGTGTGGGTAGAGCAAATTCCTGTAGCTTATTTACAGTGATCTCTAAAAGTGTTTTATACTCTAAAACAGCCATGCAGTGTATACTCAGAGTTCAGATCACAATTATTTTATTTATTTTGTTAGCTTAGTGTTAGTCAGGGTGAGCAGGCAGAATGTCAGCAGAAGAGTATGGAATGCTGACAAGGAGCCAGTAGGCGGAGATGTGCCAGGCTAGGGGACTGGTGCATGGAAACCTGACTAAAGCAGACCTGATTGCAGCCTTGGTTACAGCTGCATCAGAAAACAGCAGCCTGGAGGACAATCAGACTGACAGTGGAGATACAATATCATCGGGGAATGGACAGCTCAACCTTTCTGCAGTGGACTTAAAAATCCAGCTGGAGCTAAAGAGACTTCAGTTGGAGGCCAGGCATATGGAACTAGAAGCAGCCGAGAAAATCTACAAGCTGAGGAAAATGAAAGGCAGAGGAGGCATGAGAGGGAAATGCTGACTCTTTGCCAGAGTCATGGAGGTAATGGGGAAGGGAGTAACCGGACTCCAGAAGCACAAAAGGTCAGTAAATTTCTTCCACAGTTTAAAGAGGGGGATAATTTTGATAGCTTCATTCATATGTTTGAGCAGGTATATAAACAGTATGAAGTTGACCAAGGGCTCTGGGTACAGTTCCTGACCTCCTTACTCCATGGTAAAGCTGTAACTTCTTTAGCAAAAACGTATGACACTGAGCATTTTGATTATATTACTGTAAAAAGACATTTATTAGAATGTTTTAAGCTAACACCTGAAATGTATAGGAAAAAGTTTTGTGAGCATAGATGCAAGGCAGATGAAAATGTATGTGAATATGTTGTTGAACTGAGCACTTATTTTCAGAGCTGGGTGAATGGATGTCAGGTCACCACTTTTGAAGGGCTGGCAGACCTTTTGGTAAGGGAACAAGCCATTAGCACTTTGCCTGAGGACATGAGGATCTGGTTTGCTGATAGACAATATGCTGCTTCAGAGGAGTTGGGGAAGAAGGGAGCCCTATACCTAGCAAGCAGGGCAGCCCTGCACAGGAAAGGGACCCCCCCGTACTGCTTATGGGTCTAAAGGAACCCATGGTGGGCAGCATAGACTGCACCAACAGATCTGCCAGTAGCAGAGGAAGCCACTAGTCCAGGTATATGTCCAGGAGCTAGGGTTAAATGTTTTGAATGCAACCAGTGGGGCCATGTGGCATACAGATGTCCACAGAGGCAAGGTGGGGAACCAAAGGTGAGGGAGCCAGTAAGTGGTAAAGACAAAATGCCAACAGTAGGTTGTCTTGAGACAACAGGGTTATGGAACAACCATCCTGCAGATGTCTTGCAAGGGAAGGATTTGGATGAGGCAGTACAATGTACTTATGCAGTTACATGCAGTAAGGCTAGGAGACAAGCATGTGGGTCTGGTAGCCTGGGGGAGACCCAGACAGACTGCATACTTGCAGTCAGGACTGCTGAGGTGGTTACTTCAGGGAGTGAGCTACGCTGTAGCAATGAGATGAATGTGAGCCACAGCTGCTTGTGGGTACTGATGTTCCCTTGGACAGCGTAACTGCAAAGGTAGAGGTGAGTAGTAGTACCCAGGCTGACAGTGAGGCACCACTGTCAGATGATGCCAGACTTCCTGTGGAAGGGGAGCTGGGAAGGGTTACAAGGAGAGACTTGAGACAGGTTCAGCTCTCAGACCCTACATTGCAAAGCCTGAGGCAGGTAGCTAGGGAGGCGCCTGATTCTCAAGGGAAAGGGGAATCTGTATACTGGAACAAAGGGTTACTGTAATGAGAGTGAGAGAGGGCTAGAAGGTGAGAGAATACAGCAGTTGGTAGTGCCTAGAGCTTACCATCTGGTGCTTCTAACCATAGCCCATGATATTTCCTTTGCAGGTCAAAAATGTACAAAGAGGCATATTATGCAAAACTTCTATTGGCCTGGAATTTCCAGAGATGTAGCAGGGTACTGCAGGACCTGTGAGCAGTGCCAAAAGGTAGGCAAGACAGGAGACAAGGTGAGAGCTCCTTTGATGCCTTTGCCTGTGATTGAAGAGCTATTTCAGAGGGTAGCTATGGATATTGTGGGTCCTCTGAGTACCCCAAGTTCCAAAGGGAAAAAGGATATCCTAGTGATTGTAGATTATGCTACATGATACCCTGAGGCAGTGGCTTTGTCCTCCATTGAGGCCGAAAAGGTGGCAAATGTTTTGCTAGAGATTTTCAGCAGGGTAGGTTTCCCAAAGGAAATACTGTCTGACAGAGGTGCCAATTTTATGTCAGACCTGCTGGCTTGTCTGTGGAAGCCCTGCGGGGTGAAGCACATGAAGACCACCTCCTACCATCCCCAGACTAATGGTCTTGTTGAGAGGATAAACTCTACAATTAAGTCCATGCTACGGGCATTTGCAGATCAGTTTAAGAGGGAGTGGGACAAATATTTGCCCCATCTGTTGTTTGCTTACAGAGAGATTCCCCAGGAATCCACAGGTTTTTCACTCTTTGAGTTGTTGTATGGGCATAGGGTGAGGGGACCTCTAGATTTAATTTTAGATGACTGGGAAGGTGAGTGTGAGTCTCACAAGGAGTCTGCTGTGGCATATGTCCTGAACCTCAGGACAAGGCTCAGGGAACTCATGGGCCTGGCCCAGGGGAACCTGGCAGAAGCCCAACAACAGAAAAAGGTGTGGTATGACAGGAATGCTCCAGCTAGAGAGTATGCTGTAGACTTCAATAATATTTCATTAATTTTATTTTTGTATTCCTCTTGCCCATATAGTACTATACCTCCCCCTTTATCTGGTTTCATTACTCTTACTTTTGTATTTTCTTGAAGTTCTTTTAGAGCTGTGGACTCTAGGGTGGTCAAATTGTATCTAATTTTGGTTTGATTAATTTTGTTGCTGTATTTATATATTTCGTCTATAACCATATACCGCTAACACATTATTAAGTGGTGGAGTGTAGGTGCTTTTCTTTTTGAACATTGCCTTGTTCATCATACTGTTTTTCTCTTTATCAAATAATACTGCTAAGTTTAATTTTCTTAGATATTTTTTAACATCTATAATACAGTCTTCTACCCTAAACTTTTTGACCGGTACATATTTCATTCCTTTACTTAGCAGGGTGAAGTGTTCTTTCTTCAGTATTCTTCGGTATATGAAAAAATGGTTATAGACGAAATATATAAATACAGCAACAAAATTAATCAAACCAAAATTAGATACAATTTGACCACCCTAGAGTCCACAGCTCTAAAAGAACTTCAAGAAAATACAAAAGTAAGAGTAATGAAACCAGATAAAGGGGGAGGTATAGTACTATATGGGCAAGAGGAATACAAAAATAAAATTAATTAAATATTATTGAAGTCTGGAAAGTATGAAATTTCTTCTAAAAATGAAGTGAACATTGGGTACAACAAAATTAATGTATACTTAGAAGACCTTTTGATAGAAGAAAGAATAAGTGGAGAGATGTATGACTACCTTAAAGTGGATTCCCCTGTTATTAGCACTATGGTGGGTATCCCTAAAATCCACAAAAATGTAATAGATCCCCCTTTCAGACCTATAATTTCTGGTAATAAGGCTAAAACGTACAATTTAGGTAAAGTGGTGGACGGGTGGCTCAAACCTTTATACAAGTCTTACAAGCATGTTATTAAAGACTCCTGGGACTTTTTAGGAAGACTGAGGCAAGATGTGATAACACCTGGTGCTCTCCTAGTGACTGTAGATGTGGTGGATCTATTCTCAAGTATCCCCCAAGAGGAAGGTTTGCTTAGGTTGGAAAGGTCTATGGAAAAATTTGGCATTTTCTCAAGGGATAAAATTCAACTTATGGTAGAATTCATGGAACTAGTACTGAAATACAATTATATAATGTTCGAAGGAGAATATTATATTCAAGTAAAAGGAGTAGCAATGGGGGCAGCTTGTGCCCCCATTTTCTCCAACATTTACTTAAGTGATTGGGAAGAGGAACACATTTTTAGTAATAGTAGCTATCAGTTCGTTTCATGTTACTACCGGTTTTTGGATGATATTTTTTTAATTTGGAAAGGGAATAGAAATGAACTAGAACTATTTATGACAAGTTTAAATACGATGAGTAATGAATTAAAATTCACATATAATGTGGAACTAAATGAAATAGCTTATTTAGATACTCTCATTTCTGTGGACAATGGAATTATAAAAAGTAAAATACACAGGAAAGAGACGTTTAGCAACGGCTACTTAGAATATAATAGTTCTCATCCCACAAAACAGAAAAGGAGTATAATCAAGGGACAATGCATCAGGGCCGCAAGGATGACATCTGAGTATGAAGACTTTGTCAGGGAATTGAAAATTATAGGGGACATGTTTACACAAAGAGGATACCCCAAATGGCTAGTGAACGATGTGACTAGTTATGTATTAAATGAATGGGGCAATAAATTTGTACCCCTATTAGGAAAAGGATCCCTGACAAACATGCAAAAGTCAGGAGCAGAAAATAGGGAGATAGACATTGATTATACCAGAGCTTGTATCCTGCAGTACACCCCCTGGACTACAGACATAAAAAGAATTATGAAAGAGAATTGGAATATTCTAAAGATGGATAAAAACACTATTGAAGTAGTGGGAGACATTCCCCGGTTTGTATCTAGAAATGGAAACAATTTAAAGTGGGAACTAGAAAGGAAAATAAAAACAGGTAACAATGGAAGAGAAAAGAGGGGTACTACAAAATGTGGCACATGTAATCAGTGTAAGTACATATGTTTAGACTGTACTATAAAATTAGAAAATGTTACGAAGACAGAAATACGTTTTAGGAAAGGAAATTGTAGAACTACCCATTTAGTGTACTTAGCTATGTGTGCCAATTGTCATTGTTACTATGTTGGAAAAACAGATAGGACTTTAAGGCAAAGGATATATGATCATTATTATTGTATTAAAAAGAAAGATGCCAAAAATGCCCTGTGGAGACATTTGCAAGAAAGCACTAGTTGTAAAATGTTTTATTTTGCCATATTAGATATAGCCACAGTGAACCCTAGAGGAGGAAACATTAGGAAAAAACTGGGAGAGTTAGAGACCAGATGGCAAATAAAACTAAATGCATCTTCTCCACCAGGACTAAATGATCATATATCAGTGAAGCCTATCTTGGTTCATGACAGGTAGACTGGTAGGTAGTACATTACATAGTATATTATATTAAGACATTAAAATAAAGGGGTATGGTAAATGTTACACAAGCTGTTTGTCACTTCATTTGGACTTTTTATTTGTTATTAAGCCCCACATTTGTTATTAAGCCCCACATATTGTAGAAGGGTAAAGGTTCCTCACATCAGTTTTATGATTTTACTAGAAATGATTGTTATTATTAATATGCATTTGTTTAATATTTATTTATATACATAAAAAATATATATCTATACACATGTATGGTTTATACATACAAATACACAAAAATATAGGATGTATAATATTATAGACATGTGGAAATGCAATGAATTGTTCATACAACATGTGTTTTTTATTTAGAGTATGTATTTTAAATAAGTTTTAACAGTATTACCAAGGTTTTTATTGCATTAGCACTTTAAAATGTTGTGAAATTGATTAATTAAATTGGTTAATTATTTGATTAAACACTCTATATATATTGTTAGCCAAAAGGCAGTCATTTGTTCTGAGGAAATCTAGTTACTGTTAGATGAAAGCGCTTAACAAACTATAATAAAGTCTATTTATACGCAAACTTCAAACTGATTCCAGATACTTTGATTCCATCGCCAGGGAAATTGATATTGTTGGTTTAGCTTATAACCATTGATCTTACCAAGGGTTACTGGCAGGTGCCGTTGACTCCCAGTGCTAGACAGAAGTCAGCCTTTGTGACTCCTTTTGGCTTTTATGAGTTCACAAAGATGTCCTTTGGGATGAAGAATGCCCCAGTGACTTTTCAGAGGCTGGTAGATCATATCTTAGCAGGAGCAGGAGGGTTTGCCCTTGTTTACATTGATGATATTTCTATCTACAGCCATTCCTGGCAAGAGCACCTTCAGCATGTCAGGGAGGTGCTGGGCAGACTATAGAGGGCAGGGTTGACCATTAAGCCAAGCAAATGTCAGGTGAGTATGGCAGAGGTCTCCTACCTAGGACATAGAGTGGGGAGTGGTAAAATAAGGCCTGAACCTGCCAAAGTGGAAGCTATTCAGGCATGGCCTGCTCCTGTTACCAAAAAGTAGGTGAGGGCATTCTTAGGGACAGCAGGGTACTACAGAAAGTTTGTTCCCAATTATAGTACCATAGCTGCTCCCCTCACAGACCTGGCAAGGAAGAACAGGCCAGATAAGTTAGTGTGGACCCCAGCATGTAAGCCAGCATTTCAGAAGCTTAAGAAAGCTTTGGGAGGACCCCTGTGTTAGCCAGTCCAGACTACAGCAAAGACTTTGTTGTGCAGGTGGATGTTTCAAACTATGGGGTGGGGTCTGTACATAGCCAGATTTCTTCAGAGGTAGAAGAGCACCCAGTGGTTTATCTCAGTCATAGGCTCCAACCCAGGGAGGAATGCTATGCAGCGGTAGAAAAGGAATGTCTAGCCATAGCGTGGGCACTACAAAAACTTCAGCCTTATTTGTATGGAAGAAAATTCGCTGTCATGACAGATCACAACCCTCTAACATGGTTAAACAGAGCCAGTAAGCAAAATGCCAAGTTGCTAAGGTAGATTCTTAGGTTGCAAGCATATGATATGTCAGTGCAGCACCACAGTAAGAGTAGCAATGCCAATGCAGATGGGCTCTCAAGACAGGGAATGGGGTGAGGTACACCCAGATAGATCTGCCACTTTCAAGCGATGTTTCTCAACGGGCACTTGAAAAACTTGAGTTCCCCAGGAGGAATAGATGTGACGATTGGGGAAAGATGGACGAAGGCTGCCAGCCTAGTCAAATAGAATTTGATATATAATTCTGGCATTTGTAAATAAATGTAAAATACAGGCATGTTTTCTTGAATGTAAAAGAATATTGTGAAATGTAGAACTGCAAAATATGTGATGACATTGCACTCTACTGGCCCAGTGAAGCATGTTGTACCCTTTCATGTTAGAATTCAGCTCCAGGGTGGCTGGATGAAGATTTCATGCCCATTGTTTTAAGACTAAAGTTTATGACCAGAATTTAGATGTGGAATGTGTTTTATTGCTCTGGTTTCTGCTAGAGTGTATATGTCAAATGCCTTGTATTGTTGTAAGTTTCTGAGGAGGTGTTAGATTGCTAAATAATGCAGTTTGTGACCTGAGAACTCAAACCAGGTGTTAAGATGATGCAATATGAATACTGGGAAAACCTAAGTGTCAAAAATGATGTTATTTTGGGAGGGCCTTAGAGACATGTTTGTGAGAAATGTTTAAATACTATTTCTCACAAAAGACTATGGGGCATTTTGATCTGGATATCCCACTTATTAGCACTCTGCCTTATGCTCACATGTAAGTTTTAGCACTATGATTTCTTGTAGAAATAGTTAAAGCTAGTAAAGATTAATTAGGTATTTTTCTTTGAAATCACACCTGTCCTACTGTACTATTTTAAGTTTCTGTGTGATCTCTGAACTCTTAGATATCTCTGTGGTGTAGTAGTTTTGTCTTGTGTTTTAATTATTTATTATTAAATATTTTTAAAACCTTCTACCTGTGGCTGATTTGTGTAGAGATAAGCTCTAGAGTGCATGGCATATTTATAGAGGTTATTGTAATAGGCCAATCTAAAGTATGCCTTGAATGTTAGTCATACTACCATTTGATATTAATATTGCACAGTAATTATTGGACACCCTTTTAAGGGCCTTTTAGTAGCTGATATTGTTAACTGGGTGGTGGCAGTAATTACTACCATATAGTCTGGGTAAAGGGGCACAGTTGGAGAATCTGTGTCAGCCTTTCCCAGGAGTGTCTGTGAAGTTGCATAAATACTTATCTCAAAGTGTGTGTGTGTTGTGTCAGCTATTTGGCAGGGACACAAAGCACTGGTTGGACAGAGAGGGTACTGGAGGTTTTAGCTTGCCCAGTTAGGCTGAGACCTGGACCCTATAGCTGTGCCAGTGGGGAGTCTTATTGGGGACCTTGTGAGCAAAGGAGCAACCAGCCCCAGAATGACTGTGATCTCTGTGTGCACTTAGGGAAATTGTACTTTACTGTGTGTATTAGTTATCCTTTCCACTTCTAGAAGACAACCTCCCTGGTGTTAGTGGTGAGGATTGAGGTGCCTTGATTGCTGGGCCAGGGCATGACCGTCACACATAGATAAACTGAAAACTAGTACTGTTGTACAATTTTCTGAAAACATTAGAACATTTTGACAGTGTTACCTGAACACAGATAAAAAAATAAACTAAAATCTGATCTGGTTATATTCTGGAGACTAAACTATTAATATATTTTGTCAGTATTGCCTGAGCAATCATAAAAACATAAACTGAAACTAGTACTGTTATATAACTGAAAACATACATATTTGCTTTAACTCACACATTTTAACTTTAAACAAACATTGAAGAAATAACTGAAATTCCTATGTCACAAGATGGGTTGCCAATTGGCTCACGGACAGAACCCACATGGTGAGAGTTGCGGGAGCTAGGTCTGACTCTAAACCGGTTACAAGTTGTGTTCCCCAAGGCTCAGTCCTAGGACCCCTCCTGTTCGGCATATACTTCTCAGAGGTACAGACAAGCACAAGAGGACTATGGCTGAACAAGTTCACAGACGACTGCAAACTAGGGGCTATATTTGACTCACCAGCTGACACAGACATCCTACAAAAGGGTCTCACTGAGATGGATACCTGGTGTCAAAGTCATGGCCTCAAGCTAAATGCCAAAAAGTGCATAGTTATTCCCTTTGGAAATAACAAAGTACCTACAAACTACCACATAGGTGGTAGTCCCCTAAATACAGAAAACGTAATAAGGGATCTGGGGACCCAAGTAGATAGTAATCTCTCCTTTGATAATCACATTACCAAAGTGGTTAGAAAATCCTTCTATGTGGCCCACTTAATCACAAAAGGGTTTGCATCCAGATCAAAAGAGGTTATTGTGCCCCTCTACTCATCACTCATCAGACCCATCATAGAGTACAATGCCCCATTCGGGATGTACCGTACAAGACACCTGCAACAGCTGGAAAGACTACAGAAGTACCTCACCTAGAGGATCACTGGCCTTAAACAGATGCCCTATGTAGCTCGAATGAAGAAACTCCAGCTGTACTCGGTTGCATACCGCCTGCTCAGAGGTGATCTCTGCCTGACATACAAGGCCATGTCCAACCCAGAATTGATGGACATGCTCCACCTAAAGAAAACCTTATCCCCTCGAGCCACACACTCTAGGGGGTCTAAACCTCACTAAAACAATAAATGGGACATGCTGGAGGGATAGATTCCTGTCCCAGAGACTTCCCATGCTTTGGAACAAGATTCCAATCTACATTAGGCAGAGCTCCTCGCTCGCACTCTTCAAGAGAAACCTTGATGAGTGGATGGGAAACAGAAAGTTTACCCCAGAGATCATTTCAGTGGCTCTGCTGGACAGAGGCACAGTGAAATAATCTAAGGGGGTGGCAAAAGCCAACACATTCTGGCTAGGCTTATAAATGCCTTCGGGCAGATAGCCTAGTACCTACCTATAAACCTATGAACATATAAATACATAGTCAACCTCTGCACCATAGCTCTTGGCAAATTTTATTATGCATTGTCCCAGTCACTGATGAGGTAAAGGAAGACCTTCTTTAAAGTCAGTGTCCTTTTTATAGTTAGGCCTTTTAAACCTCTTCTTTTCATTTCTTGTGCAAAGCTGGGAGGCTAAAGTTCTTGATTGTATTTAGTGCTATGTCCTTAAAATAACATTTGCATCTTTAACAATTATAAACGGATAGCACTGCTTGTTTCCCTGACTTTATTTACATTTTTCTACATGAAATAAACATTTGCTGCTAATAAACTTTTGCAAGTCTGTAAGCAAACTGATAACCTTAAAGAAACTAAAGTAGTAATTTAACATTGTGCATTTCTGCACCTGTATAAAATGAATCTTAACTGTTGAACTTTTTACATTTACTCTCGTGACCCTCAGATTCTAACATACTGTTCTGTGAATTAAACTTCACCCATTGTCTTACCATAACCGTTTCTTTAGCTAACATCATTTAATTTTTCACTGCTACTGAATGCTGCAAAAATGTATCATTACTGTCTACAATTTTCATGGATAAATAGTAAAAAACTGCAAATGAATTAAATTGATTTTTACCATACTGCCTTGTGGCATACAGTACTGTCCTTAATTCAGTTTGCTAATATGGCTGTAATCTGATCTGGTGTGCTTGGTAAAGTGCAATTTCTTTATGAAATATATACAATTTTAAACTGATTACATAAATACATTTATTACTAGATTTAAACTGATCTGATTCCAGAAGTTTGTCTATTCTTCCTAACATAAGAGTTGAACCTGTGGCTTTATTGACACATAATATTTATGATGTACTGTTTTTATGCATAGGATTTGAACTATTGACTGTACTGTCACTTTTACAATGTAGCATTGACTTTTACATTCTGTAAACTAACAAAACATTATTTAATATTTGTAAATGCTTTTTTGCCTCTGTATTAAGATATTGTTTATGAGGGCGGCCACGGTGGTGCAGTGGTTAGCATTGCTGCCTCACAGCAAGAGGTTCTCCGGTTCGATCCTCGGCTGGGGTGCCTTCTGTGCAGAGTCTTCATGTCCTCCCTGTGGTCGCGTGGGTTTCCTCCGGGTGCTCCGGTTTCCTCCCACATCCCAAAGACATGCTGCAGGTGGATTGGACACTCTAAATTGGCCCTAGGTGTGCGTGTGAGTGTGCCTTCTGTGGAAGGTTGGGCGCCGGGCTGGCAACTCAACACCGTAAAACTCCACTGCCATTCAATGTGTGGACAAGGTGATCCGCTGTGGCGACCCCTAACCGGGAAAAAGCCGAAAGAAGAAGTAGATTAAGATATTGTTTATGCATTGCAACACTTTAATACAAAGCTCTTAACTAATGACTGCTAAACAAAACAATAACACAAAAAATTCATTTGCCAAATCTGTAATTGTAAACCCTTTATTCTGCGAATTAACTTGACTCATTTCTGATATACCTTACACAACATAGATGCATACGGTTACCCTTGTTTTCCTAACTGGCCACACCCAATATATCTTTCTCAGCATTTTAGCTGTGTCAGCTAAACTGGAATTTATTTCATCTTTTAACCATAAATCTACATGTTTCTGTCGTAACCACATTTTCAAACTCTGTACATTTGCAAAAATCTTATTACTGAAGTCTAAAACAGTATATAATGCAAATACATGTTCATACCTAATACGGAGCTGTTACACTTTGAACTGTCTGTTGTAATCTTTGACCCTTTAAATCCTGACAAAACTGCATTTGTCCTCTAATAAAGATCTATGTGTAACTGAAATTGATTTGTCTATATTAATCAGTACATTATTCCATAATTTTTCTGTAAACAATGAAATATTGCCATTTCTTTTAACCTTAAACAATGACAGATAAATGCTCTGGTTTGGTACTGGACTGCCACATCCTTTATAGATGAGCTGAAAATCCTTTGTTATAGAATTAGCAACAACACTGATTCTAGCTATGGAATATATTATTTCTTTACTTTGCTCTGAATCAGTAGTTTGCAATGAAGTCTGTATATTATCTCCCCACAGTGCAATATTTGCACTGGCTTGTACACTGATGTTTTTGTCTTTGTTTACTATACTGGTACTTAACTCTGTACCTAGAATTACATGTAAACAAGAATGTATTACATTCTGAACATTTGTATTCAAAACAGTACCACAACTTAACTCTGTATGTTGAATTGTATGTGCTGAAACATATTTGTGTTATTTAAGTCTGAAACTACACTGATAGAAGCTGACTCATTATGCAAATGCTTTGCTGTGGCCTGCTTAAATATTTAACATTCCTGAATTAATAACCTTTAATTTTAAAAGAACATTTCTGGAACACAGTTTTTTTAGACTGCTTTACCCACTTTTTAACTTTAAACCAAACATTTAGCGATGTTCTAACTGTAGAAGTATTACTTGACATGTTTACTAGGTATGCAAATTACTTTTACTGATGAATTTAAACTGTATTGAGTTAACTAAAAAGTGCAGATAAAGTCTTAAATAACTTTACAATTCTGGAAGAATGTGTCCTGTCATCTGCAGCTTTTTAAATCTTTTTCTTGCTTCTTGGCTGTGAGATGACACAAAGGAAACTTGAAATTTTTTAACTGGCTAATGTCTTTAATGTTCTGACGGAACACTACTGAAGTTTTTTGATTTAGTGCTGGTCTGTTGAAGTTCTTTGAAGCTTTTTCTGAAGTAAACAATGGTGCTATGCAGTTTGTCTAACAGCTGCAATTAGTGTATGTAGAGGTTGTCTGTCCTGGCAGTTTTCTGTATGAAGTTTATTAGTGGTGTCTTACTGAAAGGTCTGCTCGCCTCTGTAATGTGAAACTGTAGTGTCATAATTTCTGGCTTATTCTGCATGGAGTTCACAGTCTTAAGTTATGGAAAAACACTGGTGTGCTGACAAAAACTCTGTTATGAAACATTTGCTGTAGTTACTAAAAGACTGGAAAAAGTGTTACTGTAAACTGTTAATGAAACCTTGAAGTTAAGCTGACTGCTACACTAAAAACTTTTGTGTCTGTTGAAGTTCTGAAGTAGTGTTCCAAATGAACACAGGTACATGTAGCACTGATAAGGTTGCTTGGAATGAAAACACTGATGTTTCATAGTTTGCTCTGTAGAACACATGTAGTTAAATGAAACACTGCTATTCTGAAGATTTTTTTGTAGAACACATGGTCTGACTACTAATGCAAGGTTGCTATGGAGTTTTGAGACTTACTTTAATAGTTTTACCCCATTCATAGTGGCTAACCATTGAAATAATTGATGAGACTGTACTATACTGAAATTAACTGGAAATAACTGAAATGAGACTGGAATAAAAGTCTTTATCTGTTAATTACCCAGAGTCATGCTTAACAGGTGCCAGTCTCTCCTTTATGGGCCAAGTCTTGTGTACTTTTCAGAATGAATTCTCCTAATACTGTAGTTCATTTATTAAGACTTTATTAGATGCTCACACTATCTGAATACTGTCTTCATTAACACTGCTGATAAACAATAACATTCTGTAGAAATGCTGGGATGCTGGTTAGTAATAATAGTGCTGCTAAATATATCCAAGATTTCTGCATATATATTCTGATTGTCCTGAATAATGTAAACTGAAATAGTCTTTATTTGACTTGTCTTCTGCACTCAGGCTTGAGCGACTGTATTGTAGCTTCCTTTCTGAAATGCTGGATATTTAATCTTTTCTGTATGTCAGGTGAACTAACTGACTTTCTTAACTGTATCTGAAATATATTTTAATAATACCAAATGCCTGTAATGCTTTACATGCATCCTTAGCCTTGGTTTTCAGACCTTGTCTTGTTTTACAGTCTTGTAGGTGTCTAGCTGTCCCATTATCTAACATTCCCTTGATTCTTCCCTTGAGAAAGAGAACAGAAAAAGAACAGTTGTAGCCTTCCATTGGGAACTGTTATCTCTCATGCCTGACCAGTAAGGTTGATCTTTCCTTCTGCTTAACTGTTTTTTTTAAATGTATGCATAAATGAAATACAATTCTGACACTATGTTTCTAGTCCTATTTTACCTTTTAGTTTGTGTAATGCCTAATAACTACTTTAAAATGGAAGTCCCTAATCTAACATCATTATTGACTACTTTTACAAGAAGACAAGCTGCCTGCAGGAACAAGCAATTAATCTTAAGAGTTCTGAGTTTTCTTTGCTGAGGGAAATGAATAAATTAAAGGTACAACAACAAGCAGTTCTGTGCAAAATATTGTTTGAATTAATGAGAAATTAATAAGAGATCATACCCTTCCCAGAAGCCCTAATACTTTAATGCATTTAATAAAACATTTCATAATTTAGTTTTATGTAAAGATAGGCAGTGAGATAAAACAGTGATGTACCATGAATCTGGAAGGAAGTCTCCAGGAGCAGATGGTTTTCTGTGAAGTTTAGAAGTTAGGGGGGAAGAAACTGATAAAGATCTGGAAGACTTTGTTTAATAGTATTTTAAAATGAGGGGAAGCACTAGCACATTGGAAGAAGGTTGAGGTGGCTGTATTACCCAAAAAGGGTAAAAACCCATTAGACCCAACCTCATATAGACCGAGGTCAATTTTCAACCATGATTAGAAAGTGTTTATGTCTATACTAGCTAAAAGAATGACAAAGCTGCTGACAAAATTGATAAACATGTCTCAAAGTGGTTATCCGGAGTGGAGGCAAATATGTGACAACATTAATAGAGAAATGATGATTCAGAGAGAATCAGAATATAATAAAATGCTGCTGTTTTAGTTGGGTTTTGATGTTGAGAAAGCATTTGTAAAACTAGGCTAAGATTTTATGAGTAGGGCAAAGGGAGCATGTGGATCCCCTGATACAATAATAAGGTTAATTAGGAGGATATACAAGGGCTCAGAAGCAATGGAAAGGCTCTTCTGCGATAAGTTGTGTTTGAACATAGGAACCAGTTTGGGTTGTCCTCTTTCCCCTTTGATATCTGCTTTATATTTAGAGCTACTGGCAAAGAAATTAATGGTCTCAGAAATACAAGGTTATAATTGACATAGTAATCAAGAAAAGTTGGCTTTATCTGCAGATGATATTAGTTTGTACTTGATAAATCCAAAAAATGACATCTCAGTGTGGTGGAACATTTTGAGATGGTTTCTAGTCCTTTCAGGATATAAAATTAATCAAGAAAAACAAAGACATTAGCTATAAATTATGTGCTCACTCGTGACTTGGTTCAGCAATACCCATATGGTTATATGATAAGATGAAGTATTTAGGAGTATAGATTAAAAAGTCTTCTGTTATGGCAGACAAGGATATGTGGGAGGGGACTAAACAAAAGATAATACAAAAAGTGAGAAACTGGAAGCTCTTATTTATGGATATGGTTAGTATAAGAAGTGAAAATGCTTTTAGTCCCTTTAATTTTATATACAGGTCAGACATATTTTTAGCAACCAGAGGAAATTTTGTGGCCAGTAATTAATAAAGAGTTGAAGGAATTTATCTGGGAGAGAAATAGGGCAAGCATTAAGTGAGATAATGTGATTCTTCTAGTAGAACAAAGTGGTTTAGCATTACATGATTTGAAGGGATATTTTAAAGATACACAGTTAAGGCTCATATACATAATACAAGCAGAAGGTTATAATTCAAAGTGGAAGAAGATGACAATGAAGCAGGAAGGGGAGTTCAATAAATAAGTAAAGAGTGGGATTTTGGATGCAGATCCTTAAGGAGAATAATAACTACCATATGGTATATTATATTCATAAAGCTGCAGAAAGTATTCTAAGAACTAGGATAACACATGAATTGAGAAAGGAGATTTTTCCAGTAGGGATGTCTACAAGTAGGGGTACAGAAATTAGGTGTGGGGGATTTACTGGAGAAAACTGTCAAAGGAACCAATGTATTTGGAGCAAATAATGAGACAGGAAAATGTAATAGAGTAGGATGAGGCCAAAAAGATATTTGGACTGCAGACTGGAGTCTTCCTTCCTTACTAGGGATTGATATCAGAGTACAGGCAAAGAGAAAGGGATAGGAGAATGCTAAGTAAAATACCTGCACTGACAGAGTTTATAGTCTAATCTAGAATGCAACCTGCTGTTAAAAAGGGGAATAATCAGTAGGGCATTTAAAATATTACATAACTATAAGAATCAATCATGGGAGGTTAGAAAATATTAGGAAGAGAAACTGGAAAAGCAATTTACAAGGGAACAATGGGAGGACATATATGTGGCTCCTGACTATGCAATAAAACCCAGAAAGTTTAGTACTTTTCCTTGGAAGTGTTTGCTTAGGTATTTTTATAACCCAAGCAGACTTTGAATATTTGTTCTCTGGCAGTTAGCAAATGATGGAGGTGTGATGGGGAAGAAAGTAGAAACTGACAACATGTTTTTGGGAGTGCAATGAGTTTTAAAAAAATCCCTAGAGAGTACTGAATTATTGGAGCAATTGCTGTAATTAAGGAAAAATATTTTGAACTAGGACACAGGATCTGAGATGAATAAACATAGTAAGGCCTTGTTAGCTTTAATTCTGTTGGCTGCCAAAACAGCAACTACAAGAAAATGGAAATCAAAATATAAACCAATTGTGTTTGGAATATGAATATTGTAAAAGAGTTGAACAAACTGTAAGAGGAATATTTACAAAAGGGAAGAAGCAAATTACATAGAAATAAATGGAATCTGTGTGAACAATGCATACAGAATAATGTTCAGGAGGAGGAAGAGTGAGGTTTAATGGAAGGCAGGAACTGAATGGTTTATGTAATATCAGACTGAAATACTGTTGTTATAAAAAACTAAAAACATATAATGTATAATGTGTGTAAATGGGAAAAATATTATTTTTTTCTATTAATGTATGTGTGCCTATGTCTTAAGTGATATTTAATAAAGGTGTTTAAAAATTGATGCTCTCATTAGAATAAGGGGGTTTAGTATTACCTGATTCAAATGGATACTATAGAGATATGCAATTTAGGCTCATATAAATATTGCAAGCAGAAGGTTATAAATCAAAGTGGAAAGGGATGATTATGAAACAGGAGGGAAGTTCAAGAAATAAGAGCAAAGTATGATTTTGGATGCATATCCCTAAGGAGACTAACAACAACCATACCAAATATTATAGTCATAAAGCTGCAGAAAGTATTCTAAGAACTAAGCCAACACAGGAATGGAGAAATGAGATTCTACTAATAGGAATGACTGCAAGTAGGGGTATACAAAGTAGGCAAGATGGGGTTTACTGTATAAAACTGGCAAAGGAACCAAGGTTTTGGGAGCAAATAACTAGAGATGGAAATGTAATAGAATGGGATGAGGCCAAGTAGAAGTTTAAATTGCAGGTTAGATGCTGCCTTCCAACTCAGGGATCAATATCAGAGTATAAGCAAAAAGAAAGAGATAGGGGATTTCTAAGCATACCTCCCAACTCTCCAAATTTTTGCAGAATGTCCAGATTTTTGTCTCATAATTTTGGTCTGTTACTCATAAAATTTGTGGTTTTCTGGTAAATCGGTTGAGGACTGAAATTACTAAATAATGACATAGAATTGAATTTCAGAGTTTATATCATCAAAAAATGTAAGCAAACACAAACCATGTTATTCTAACATTTTTCTAAGTTTATAAAAGCAATATTTAAAATCTGTCCCAATTTTTTAGTTTAGACTTTGTCCAGATTTCTTGCTCTAAGAGATTGAGAGGTATGGTGCTAAGTGAAAGAGCAGCTCTGGTAGAGTTTTTAGATGAGTAACATATAAGTTGCTGTTAATAGAGGATAATTGGCAGGTTATGTTTATTGCATGGTAACTAAGAATCAGTCAGAGGAGATTAGAAAAGAGAAACAGGAAAAGCAATTTACACGGGAACAAAAGGAGGACAGCTGTATGGCTCCCAAGTAAAAAAACAGAGTCCACACGATTTAGTATTTTTGCTTGGAAGCGTTGGCATGGGTATTTATACGTACCAAACAGACATCAGAGAATTTTTCTTCAGGTACATAGCAAATGCTGGAGATATGATGGAAAAAAGAGGTAACTGGGAACATGTTTTGTGAGTAGAAAGAGTTGGCAAATTTTAAAAATTCCCTACAGAGTACTCTGTTAGAGATGTTAGAGGAGAAAATGGCTGTAATGAAAGAAACCATTCTTTTGAGCTGGGAAACTGGATCTGAATTGCCTATACATCATAAGACCTTACTAAATATAATGTTATTGGTTGCCAAAAAAGCAAATACTAGAACATTGAAATCAAAACTGAAATCAACTATAACTGAATTATTAAGTATTTTAAATGAGATAAAAGAACTAGAGGTGTGATATTTATAAAAAGGGAATGAGACAATTAAATAGAAATAAATGGAATTTGTGGAAACAATACATGCAGAATAATGTTCAGAAGGAGTAGGTTTTAAGGGACGGCAGGGATTGAACAATTTATGCAATGTCCATTGGTTTATAGATTCATAGGTAGGTAATAGGTTAGCTGCCTTTGTATGACATTTTAAGCCTATGCAGTTTCCCTTTTGGTGCTCAAACTAACCTATCCCATTGGTTATAGATTGCCCTTACCCATCACATGGTCAGTAATTGTATATTAGCCCTGATAAGTATAACTGGGATCATATCATATGCCACTTGTTCATCTCTAACACATATAACAAGAATGCTATGGGTTTCATTTTGGATGCTTTAATACACAGAAACACATCAGGATGGATAACAACATCATAAAATATGAACAAACTAGTTAACAGACAGACCTTACATACATACATGCTTACATCTCAACAGCTAACTACAAAATGACAGTCAGGCTTGCACGTGTTCAGTATTTATGCACTTGTGCAAGTCCTTGGATAGCTTCTTAAAGGTACATATGCACATATTGATCTACACCAAAGATAATTTGAGGGGACCCATGCATGGGATAAAGCATTTAGGAACTGCCACTGTAGATTAGTAGTACATGGGGCAGTTCTGGGGCACATTTTCTGTTTCACATCTGTAGATCCAAATAGTTCTTGAACAAGGACAGGAATGAGCTTTGTTTTACATGGATGGGGAGTCCATTCCAGAGCAGCAGTATCCTCTGTGAGATATAACAGTCCTGCCAAACCATTCTGTTGATGCTGCAGAACAGGTTTAGATACCTAGACTGAGTATTTCTGATGCAATTTGACTTGATGATGAGCAATTAATTAATCAGTACTGGGTCAGAGGATGGCTTGTATGTCAGACACAGGTCTATAGGATATCGAGCATAGTGACAGGGTATTGAGTTGGTCTATACAAGACATATTGTTTAGGCTTTCTATCCTTTTAGTAAGGTACCTCTGAGGCATTCCAGTTGTTGTATGTGTCTGGACAGATACATGCATTATACTCTAGGACTGGGCTAATTAGGACTGAGTAAAGGGAGACAATGACATCCCCAGAGAAAGACAAAATCCATTTATTTATAAGCTGTGCAATATAGAAGGACTTTTTTGTGACAATGGACACATACTGGTTGAAAGATAGGTCACTATCCCCATATGTTCCCAAATCCTGAACAACTGGGCAAATTTTAAAGTTGTATTGTCAATGAGGTAGTTCCCAAGGGTAGATAACTTTCATAAAGATACAATAATGCATTTTTTGACATTTAGTTTCAGTCTATGATTTTGACACTAGTTATTTACTTGGGACAAGCCTTGCTGCAGGATGGCTAAGACATATGGGGATTCAATGACTGCTCCTAGCTTGCAGTCATCTCCAAATTTAGTCAGCCAGAGCCCTTTGGTATTGGCCTTTACTTCAGAAAGGTAGATATCAAACAGGAGAGGTCTCCGCAAAGAACCCTGGTGGACTCCACTGGTAACTGGTCTCTTTGTGGAGGTAATTTCCCTTATTTTGATTTCCTGTGCCCTATCTGTGAGTCAGTTGGCAATCCAGCAGATGACACAGGCTTTTATTCCCAATTAATTCTAAGTGAGGGAGTATGACAAAAGCTTTGGCTATGTCAAGGTATGCAGTCTGTACTGTCCACAAGACTGAGTAAGCTTGACCTAACCTTGATGAATCCAAACTGAGACAGGTTCAGTGTTTGAAGGTTCACTATGTCCTTATTGATTAGTTCCATGATAAGTATTTCACATAGCTTTGCATACATGTTGTAAAGAATAATTGTTAGAAAGAAAACGTATATGTAATGTAAAATGCATGACTATAACAATTATCAATATAACTTGTTTTCTTTCATATTAATGTATGTGTCCCTATGTCTTAAGTGATAATTTAATAAAGGAGTTTAAAAAAATGGAGAGGTGAGTTAAGGGGATGACAAAAGTCCTTACAAATGAAATTAACTTCTCTGATATCCAGAAACTGATAGAATGCCACAGTGACAGCTGTCAAGCAATGCTACTATTGTAACATTTGCCCAGCTGTACAAATGCACTAGCAAGGTTCATAATTCTCCATTATTACCCAAGAAGCTTCATGCATACATGTGTCAGTCCATACTAGCCAGAGCAAGACTGAACCTCACAGGGAAGATACTACTTTTTCACTTCTGGTCAAACAAGACAAGTGAATACTGTGGATAAACTCAAATGTTAAAATTTACTACTGCAGTGACCATCCATGAAGAAAATCTACAAATTGCTTACAGTTGCTAACATGTATTTTGGCTGATGAGTTAATAGCTTGTTTACATTTTAATTAATTTTGTTTAAATTTTGCATAAAAATTAAATATGGTACTGTCCCCAGCACTAACGAAGATGGATGAAGACCTGACTATGACTTAGGTAACTTGTGTTTGCTCATATACATGGGTACTGAAAAGGACGGGATGATGAGAGTGAGACTGAGCAACCTCTGCCAGCTTGCCCATCCTGAGGTGAGGACACAGCTATGGTCTAGCAGAAGCACTGTGTGTTGCACCCATGAAGCATGAGCCTACAGAGCAAAAACTTCCAAATGTTGTAATTTTGTAGTATTATAGTACATGAAGTAGCCTAATGATGTGTGTGTTTTGTGTATGTGTGTGGAGGTATGCACACCTCCCCAGGGTATCTAGAATCATGGAGCCCAAGAGGGCCTCTAAGGAAAATGGGCTCCAAGGGGAGGCTGCTCCTTAACATCCACAAGTTGGCCCACTCCCTGCCACCCACCTCACTGTATGGATAGATGGGCCAGTAGTGCATCCTTGGCTGGAATGAATAGGACATAAAGCTCTCACTTAGCCCAGGGTTGCCTGGCCCTTTCCCCATGGAACAAATGGGTTAATCAGAAATAGGTAATGGAACCATTAGGCAGAGTCATATGGAGATAATGACTGCAGGAAATGAAAGCTAATGTCAACTCACATGTATAGTGACTCTGAGGCTTCATGTTTATACATCATTTTTAACTTTAGGAAGTAGAATAACTGATGTTTCATTATACCATGGAAATCATGACATTCAGATGTTCTTTGTGATATGGACTAATTATAATTGAAAGAATGATGTTGATTGGGAGATGCTTCAGCACAGACAGTTTTTGAAAACCTTTTTCTCCTTGTTTAGTGGGTGCATGAGGACCAGTAGCCAGAATGGTGCTCATCAAAGTTAGAAAGCCAGGGACATAGATGTTTCTGAGTTTATTTTTTTTTTTAATAAAACATAATTTTTTGAATGAAGCAATCCCTACTGCACCCCCCACACCTCCTGCTAATTATATATACTAGCTCCAAGATCTCACAAACACAGGGTAATGGCAAATTTCAAAATCCCTGGATATGTGTGATCTCCCACACCTGTCATCATCACTTGCCTAGTCGACCATACACAATCAACTAGGCAGCTGTCAGCTTCACACACATTTGAACACGTCACTGGCACCCATATATACAGCTATATAGATATAGATATATACATACCAATCTCCCAAATGTGAGAACATGTGACAAAGGGGGATTCATTATTACCCCAGCACTAATAGTCCACTTGCTGTTCCCATAATCCCTGAATTTCAGTGGAAGTGGGAAATAGCCTATTACTGATGTTTTTTTGTATGGAAGACATAACTTGTTTTCATTTAATCTGGAAGACAGTTTTGAGTCCAGATATCTATTCATCAACTTGTGGTATGGCTACTCATTTTTAAGTTCATAGCAACAGCAGTAGACTAAAGAGAACCGTACTGCTGATAGCATTGTTTTGTTATACAATAGAAAGTTTAACTAATGGGTTACACAGAGTACTCAGTGGCCAAGTTGCATTTGCTTGCCTTTAGATCCATCTCCTGTCACTTATCGGGGAAGAAACAGAAAAACTGTCAAAAGCTTCAAATAAAAACGTATCTTCATTACTACAGCAGATCCATGAAAAGCATTACATAGACAAATAAACTCTGGGCTGCCTGGAAAAAAGAAGTAACAGAAGAAGTGTGAAAATAAAAAGAATAAAACCCAGAGATTTTTGAAAAGTATAAAAAAGAAATAAGAACATGGGAAAGAAAAAGAGATCAGATATGGTGCAATATTTACGCAAAGGATAAAGCCAAACTAATCAGTACAAAAAAAGCAACTACAAAGATATTTGAAGAGAAATACAGGCAAAGGCATTAAGATATGGACAATTTCACAATACAAAAATAAAAATACAAAGGGGGAATACAGAATAGAAGATTAGTAAGGTAGAAGTTAAACAAATAGAAACCAAAGTTATGGATTACCTGTGAAGTGAAGGATTTAGTGTAGAAAGTCTAACACAAGTTATGTCACAGTAAAATGGAACAGTGAGTCCCCAAATTAAGGTGAAAAAAATGTGGAGAGGGAGACATCCGGAAAGAAATGTGGACATGGGAAAGAAAAAGAGAGTTGCTATGGTTCAATATTTATGAAAAGGAGAAAGCAAAACTAATCAATAAAAAGCAGCGCCAGCAATATTTGAAGGGAAATACAGTGCAAAGGCACCCAGATATGGAAAATTTCACAATACAAAAAATATGAAAAGAAAGGGGGAAAGAAGAAAAGAGGGTTAGTAATGGGGAAATTAAAGACATAGAAATTCATGGATTACCTGGGAAGTGAAATATTTACTGTAGAAAATCCAACTCTGGTAACATCACAGTATTATGGAATAAGGAGTTCCCAAATTGAGGAGAAAGAGGTAGAATGGGAAGCATCTGATCACTTGCCACATGATGACGCTGTGGAGCTTTCTGTAGGAAACCAGTACAAAAGTTCAGTTGGAACTGCACAGCAAGGGAAGGAGCAGCAAATAGTGGCAACTTTGACACAGGTAATGTTGTTGAGTGATAGGTAAATGAGTATGAAGGAGTAATGGACGATCCAGGATGCAGTTGAAGAGGATATGTCACAGGAAGATGTTCTGGAACTTTCTGTAGAATGCCTGCAGAAAACAGAGAGCAAAGAATGTTACCTCAATTTAGAAGAAAATGATCTAAGGGAAGAATTGCTTGATTTACTACAGATGACTAGACGAAGAAATAAATTACAGAAAGTAAATAAGACCCAAAATGTCAGAAGTCTGATAAAACAGATGAACACAGTAATCAAGACTATTACAGAAATACATGCAATAGAAGTAAATAGATATATTAACGAGTAGCTAAACCAATAAAAGATAAAGTCTTACCAGAAAAATGCAGAGCAAGAAGGGAAAGGAAGGGGAGAAATCAAATGCTATCAAGGAAGCATCAAATAGAGAAAAATACAAAGTAATTAAGACAAGAAGTAACACTGTTAGAAGAATATAAAAGAGGCTTAGAAAGACAGCCATGATAAAAGCAACACACCGTATCAGAACAGATCAGGATCTATCATACACTATTGCAAATAATAAATGAATGATATCAGCACAAGCAGAAAAACTTAGAAGATATGCAGATAAATATAAAGGAAAAGTACAAAATAAACAATTCATTTGTGACCCAAAAATAGGTTTATAGAGAACTGGGAAACAAATAAAAAGGAATATAAACACCACCACAAAAGGAGTTATAGAGACAGTTTGGAGAAATATTTATGAAGACCCTGTAGAACATAACAAAGATGTTGAATCAACAGAAAAATTTAAAAAAAATAATGAGTGCAAATGTACAGGATATGAAATGGGATGAAGTAAAGGCCAGAGAAACTGAAACAAAATTAATAAAAATTTCAAATTGGAAAACCCCAGGCCCAGATGCAGTACCTAACTTCTGGTTTAAAGTATTAACATCTTTACACGAAGATTTAGCCTTGAGTAAGAACTACTTATATGAGTATCCTGGACAGATAGCAACCTGGTTAACAAAAGGAAAAATTATACTCCTCCTTAACCTGTAAGCCATCCTAATAGACCAACAACTTACCTTCCAGTGATTTACAAACTATATACTGGAAATGATGCAGATATTGTCACTTAGAATAAAACTCAATCATCACAGCAATAGAACACAAGGGTAACAAAAGAAAGTTATATGGAATAAAGCGTCATTTGCTGCTAAATACAACCATAATACAGAATTAGAAAAAGGGGGAAGAATCTAAATATGTCATGGACAGATTACAAAAAAGTATTTGAAAGTATCCCACACTCATGGATGAAGGCGTGTTTACAGATGTATAACATACATTCTATGTTGATCGATTACATTACAGTGACCATGAAATAGTGGGAAACCACTTTGCAATTTAGTCATGACAAAGGACAAAGTATTATCCCAGGGATAAAAATTTAAAAGAGGATATTCCAGAGTGATTCATTGTCACAGCTGTTGTTTTGTTTTGCCCTTAACCCATTAAGCTGATTACTTAACAGATTAGGTCTTGGTAGGGTTGTCACCTTTTGCTGTGGCTAAAACTGGACTAAGGCCACACCCCTCGTATCACCAGTAACCCCACCTATTTCCACCCCCTCTCCTGTCCAGGTTCGCCCATTTTGTGACATTGTCATGACGTCATCTGATGGGAATGCCCCCCTTTCCCTTCTGGGTGCCTACTTTGTGCCAATTTACTATGCATTTCTGTAAAAAAGCATAGTAAATCCACCAATTTTACAAACTCCAATAGTCTGCTTCCTTTCTTGAAACAGAATACCAGAGTTTGTACAGTGTTGTCCGGACTACCGGACAATCAGTTTGATTTCCAGATAGTCCTGAAAAAATGGATAGGTGGCAACCCTAGGTCTTGGTTACAATTTGGCTCCCAGGAAAGAAACTTGCACAGACTTCTCATTTACTTTTTGTGGATAACTTAAAATTGTATAATTCATCAGATGAGGAGATGAAAGCATAACTGCAAGTGTTTAAAATCTTCTCAGTTGATATAAGAATGACATTTGGTCTTGATAAATGTGCAAAAGCAACATTTAAAGCAGGATAGTTGCAGTACCAAGAAAATATCAGTCTAGGACGGGAATGTGACATAAAGGAACTTGAGCAGGTAGGAGTATATAAATCTTTGGAAAGTGATGAAGGATTGGCAATAAAACATGAACAAATGCAAGTAATACCAATAAAGGAATACTTTAGAAGACAAAAGCTAATATTGAAAACAGCCTAGACATAAGAAATAAAGTCCAAGCTATAAACTAATTTGCTTTTCCTGTTTTAACTTATAGTTCTGGTGTGATTGATTGATTGACTGATTGATTGATTGATTGATTGGACCCATAAGATATTGCATCTGTTAGACAGAAAAACAAGAAAAATGCTTTAAGCTTATCAAATGATATATAAAAATCAATGTACACCAATATTATACATTCCACGCTCTGAAGGTAGTATGGGCCTCCTTGAAATTTATTACAGGTATAGATATGCAGTTGTGGGACTGCATACATATCTGCTGACCTCATCAGATCCAAACAGCATGAGGAGAGGAAGTCTAAGATGGTCTCCCTACTTAGTTTAGCAGAAGCATTGTTCTCTCTACTTAGTTTAGCAGAAGCATTCAAGTGGCAAGCAGGCATGGATATCAAATCAGAGCTAGACAAAAATCAGGCAGCAACTGAATGTGCCAAAAAAAACAAAACAAAAAAAAAAGAATATAAGGAGAAGGATCAGATGAGAAGTAAAGAAATGTGGAAAGTCATAAATATAGTGGCAAGTATAGAGGTCTCCTGGAGCAACTTCATGTTGATCAGGAGTGGTTATGAAGATGTGAGTTGAAACCAAGGGAAGAAAGGTTAATAATGGCAGCCCAAGATAATAGGCTATGTACATATTGGTGTACAAAATCCATTGAACATGTGAGAGATTCAGGCATATGCAGGTTTTGTAAAAAATAATTGAAAACAGTCACAAAGCTTATTGCTTGATGTGATATACTCATGACAGAGGGCCTGTACACTGAAAGGCACAATAATGTGTCAGGACTTGCATTGGGGATTGTGCAAACACTACAATACAAAAGTAGTTGAGAAGCATTGGAAACATGAACCACAAAGCATTATAGAAAATGATGAACCATACATTACAAGGGATCACACATAACCAACAATTCAAAAAATAGATGAAAGAAAACCAGATATAATAGTCCATGAAAAAAGACAAAGGTAGCATTGATCACTGAAATTGCTACACATAGAGATTACAGTGTCTCACAAAGAGACAAGTCATAAAATATCAAGATATGCAGGCAGAAACAAGAACAATGTGGAAAAATCATACATAGACAGTTTCAATAGTAGAAGGAGCAATGAGTCTCATAAAAAAAGAATTTCCAGTCAATATTTAGACATGCTACCACTACATGCAACTCTGTATGAATTGCAGAAGTAGTAAATTCTGGACACATTGCAGATGCTGCGAAGAGCACTTTTGGCCAACAACAGAGACTGAAACAATACTAATTTCATCCGCTTTAATCATACTGACTTAGGAAGAATGGGCTCCATTCCCTTCATGGTATTAGAAACCTAAAGACTGGAGAAATTAAACCAAGGGATTCACCATTTCTAGAATGTTAATGAACTGGTTTCTTTGGTCAGATAGATATGCATTTTAACAGCTACAACAGAGAATTTCTCAGAGCTTTAGGAAATTCTAAAACTTCAAAACTGCTGTTTGCACCCTGTTCTGCCACTACAAAGTAAAACATGTCTGCTACCACAATTTACCTCACAACAGTCCTTGAATACATCTGCTACTTTACTTTTCATATGGAATCTTAATAACATGTCAGCGAGTAAATTGCACTCTGTTTTAACAGAAGAGCATATTTGAAAGGACTGGGACATATGCATTCAGCAAGATACCACAGAACTTCATCCAGCTGTATCTTTTGACCTCCACCCACACAGGATGTCTATGTGTCCACAAATGCTAACTCTGCCCAAAGCAGTCCTTTAGGTTAATTCATTTCCAGTTCCCAGTGCAGATGTAGAAATGTAATTTTCAGCACACTGGCAGATGTTAACTGATCAATAAAAAGTCTAATTGTACAAAATTGAATACTGTTTTCAATACTGTTGCTTAATAACCAAAATAGACACTAACACTGTTTCATAGTATTTGATTACTGCATTTTTCAGTTTTATATCTATGTGAAATGTGATACTTTACCTGTAGGCCTCTTTGACCACAATGAAGTACAGTACACTTAAGTGTGGAAAAATACATGTGTATGGTTAGGTTAAAGATATTGCACATTTGGGCAGTCTTTTGCTGTAATTCAGTGTTTATAATGTAGATTATTACTAAAACTCAAAGTCAAATCACTTGTATTAATGTGCTTGCACCTGGATACTGTACAAATGTGAATAAAAGATAAAAACAAGTTATATAATTCTAAAATACTAGCTTAAAAAATTAAGAAATCAATAGCATCAAATGCCAGATTCATGGTAGAATAAATGTGTGCTAAGGGAAGACATAAAGCGTTCAACCACGGAACTTCTCTAACTGGTTTGATAGGCGGTTCTGTAATGTACAGTGGCTGATATGAAAATAAACACTACATGAGACGCTCCAGGCAAAATTCAGGAACGTGTAGCAATGCTACTACTGTTGAGAGAAGTGAGTAAAATAGATGACAAAGGAAGAAAATTGTCTTAAGATATGAAATCCACATCATTCAGGGCATGGTTTGTTATTAGAAGTATCATAAAATTGATCCTCACAAGCAACAGCAATCATTACAGACTGCATATCATCACAACCAGAATACATTCATATCTGGAAAAGCCTGTTAAATATTCACAATCAAAAATTCTGCACAGGATAGTGGTACTTAAGTACACATTTAGTTAAGCCCAGTTAGAAAGAAGAATTACAACAATTCAGTCTAGATGAAACCAAGTAATTTTTCAGCACAGTAAGACTCTCATAGGGAATTAAGTAGTTAAGTTTAGAGATTACTCCCAGATTGTTATAATGGGATCAAACTACCATTATCAACACTCCTTCAGTGACAGATGGTCATTAAGTATCACCACACCCATTCCCTATTCTAGGCATAAACTCAGGCCTGCCCTGGTAATAAATAATGACAGGATCTAGAACTTATAGCCCTTTTTGACAAACAAGGCATAGAGTTTTTGGGGTTGTTAATCAATAATTACAAATCCCAGATTGCTTCACTTAGGAGCGACTTGGATAATCTGGAAAGTGCTATCACAAATGCAGAAGATTATGCAAGGTATCAGTTTGATTATGCACGCTTTTTTTCCAGCATAGATGTCGGTTTAAGTAAGTTTATTGAGGTCAAAAAGAAAAAACTATAGAGAGACCTCAACAACTACTCCAAAAGATGTGCTTATCCACCACCTCCCCTTGCTGGGAATTCACCTCTGAGTAATAATAGCAATGCTCATACGGACCTTTTGGCCGCAATGACAATGCCAATGGCAATGTCATGGCAAATAATGACATTGCAGACATAGTTCAACCTATTCATCGCAGTGAAAGAATTAAAAATAATCAACAACCTCAGGCAACCCAACATTCAGGACAACAGCATGAAATACATTTGAATGTTAATTTCCACCAGGATGGGCCACAAACCCTTCATTCGAACAAACCTACCAACAACAGGAGACAGCCCCAGAACAGAAAATGCTACAACAGGAAGAGGAGATGAGTTCGGAATCTCTTAACATCCTTGCCAGTTCTGAAGGGGACTTTAAAATCTATAATTTTAGTTCCCTGCATATTGAGAAAGCTATGGTGGACTTTTTTTCCAAAAGGCTTAACATTTGTACCTGATAGGATGGCCAGTATGGTCAAACGTATCATTGATTTAAAACTTTTTGTTCATAAACTTAATCTATGATTACTCATGGGTGCCAACTCACTTCTCACATAAGGTCTCAGGGTGTCCAGCCTCTTCAATCCTCCTATGCATGAATCTCTAGCACTCTTTGAGAAAACTTGTGAAATTGGTTTTCGGAGAATGTTCACAAGCAATCATCATATTAGCAACATCCATAAAAATATCACTCCAGATTAATTTGATTTCATCAATTTATTGAATATTTGTCAAGTGCGTGTCATGCAACCTGACAAAGGTGGAGGTTTAGTGGTCATGGATCAACATGACTACAACTGTAGGATGAACTTGGTCCTAGACACTACAACATACGAAAAAGTCAGTCGTAACCAGATCAATTGAGCATACAAGTCTATCAATGGGATTCTTTCTGACTTGTTCCTGGAAGGGAGTATAGACATTGATACATTTATTTGTCTATGCCTGCTCCAGTTATACCAACCTTTTATGGAACCCCAAAGATACATAAAAATCTAACTAACACACTGTTTAGACCTATTGTGGATGGTTGTGGTTTCATATCATATGCTTGTGCTAAATACATTGAATCTAAGCTTAAACCAATACTCAAGTTGGAACAACAAATTTGTCAGGACTCATGGCACTTTCTTAAGTCCATTACTAACTTGGACTTTAATGACAATTTAGTGTTTCTTACAGTGGACATTAAGGATTTGCATACTGTAATCCCTCAACTAGTTGGTATTGAGTGGGTCAGGGATTTTTTGCACATGAGAGGCATGGACAACCAAGAGGTGCATGTCATTGAAACTCTCCTTGAGATTGTACTAATTAACAATTTTCTGTTTTTTAACAATGAATTTTTACCTCCAGACAAGTGGCGTTGCTATGGGAGCTACATGAAGCAGCAGTTTTGTCAACACTGTCATGGCTTACTGGGAAAGGTCCTATTTGTTTAATTCCCCTACCTTTAAGAACAATGTGGTCTGGTACACTAGGTACCAGGATGACATGTTCTTTCTATGGAAGAGTGAAGTAAACTTGATAGATGAATTCATCAGTGAGATTAAAACTTATACAACCTTTTTGGAGTTTACCTTCCAAATAGGCACAGACTACATTGATTTTTTGGATATTCATCAAGCAAAGGACCTTGTTAACCACAGATTTAGAGCCACTATATACCGTAAGCCAACCTATTCCAACACCTTTCTGCATTTTTCCACTTGTCACCCTTTACACCAGAAATAAGCAGTGGTGAAGGGACAAGCAGTAAGGGCTGCCAGAATGGTTAGTGACTTCAATAATTTTATTACTGAATGTGACTTGTTAAGATCCATGTTTAATAGGAGAGGGTATCCAATGGCCTTTGTGGCCACTGTGTTTGAATAAGTCATTAGTAAAAGGTCATCAGGCCACTTTACCCCCCTGTTACACAAAGGTTATAACATGCCAGAGTCACACACTAACATTTTAGCATCACCTGCTTCAACAAACATACAGGAGGGAGACAAATCAACTAGACTGTTAACAACTTACTCACTTGACTCTAGAGTCATTAGAGAAATTGTCAACAAGAACTGGGCATTTATTTCGGAAGATCCCCACCTGAGAAGTTTTTTAGGTTTGACACCCCAACTAACTTTTAGGAGGGGTGTAAACCTGAAAGGTTTGGTTGAAAGGCCGAAAAGGACTTCTAAATTTAATACAGGCATGACAAAATGTGGGATATGCCGTCAATGCAAGTTCATTAAATTAAATGACAGAGTAAAAATCAGAAATAAAGTATATTACATCCATGATAGATACAGCTGTGATTCTCTAGGGGTTGTTTATGGAGCTTTCTGTGATGGTTGCGAAGCATTTTATATCGGGAAAACGGAGGGGAAATTAAAACAGAGGATTTATGAGCACCAGTACAGCATTATGAACAAAACTAGTACTAGTGCTTTAGCCAGACACACAAGTCAGAATTTCTTATTTGTGGTTTTACAACAAGTAGAACATAACAAAAGAGTGGGGCCCTGGGAACTCAAATTAGAAGAGGCTGAAGTGGAATGGCAAATTGCAACTGCTGTTTACTCTTTTCCAGGGTTAAATGAAGCCTTATCTATCAAGAGCTTGTTAAAGCTTAAAGCCCTGGCAAGATAGGGCTGGCAGCTTGTTTGTTTCACACAAAAATGTTTAAAACATCTAACTGACTTTTCTTCTTTTTATATTTGTTTATGAGTAAGACTTTCTATGGTTGTATATGTTTTTACATGTATAACACCATAAGGCAGGGCCTTGTATGATGTATTTACATGTTGGTTTTTTACATTAACATAATGTAACTCAGTTTAATAACAACATAATATATTTCAATGCTACACATGTACATAGTACACACTTTATTTATTATCATTATTTTTTATATAACAATGGTCTATTTGTAATCATCATTTACCATCCCAATTGTATTTGTATTTATTTTTTGTCTTGGGTTGGAAATGGTAAACTTTTTTATTAACTTTTTTAGATGCTTAAGACTATCATTTGGGGCAACATGGTTTAATTAGTTAATGTTGCTTTAAATGTTTAATGCTGCATGGCATCATGTACTTGGGCTGGCCCAGCCCATTGGCTCAGCAGATTTGTCTTAGGTTTTTAAACTGGGAAGTGAATAGGTTTTACTTGTCTGAAGAAGCTGAAGTATTTTGTTCAGTGAAAGCGCTTACGTACAATAAACAGATGGATATTCCATTGCCTGCTCGTTTTCTTTTCTTGTTTTGGTTTGCCAGTTTGGATTTGCATTTTGTAATGACAGGATCATGACAGGCATTCTGGAATGCCTTAGAGTATCTTGAATGGTCAATGCCTCATTCTTAGATGGACTGTGTTTCAAACAAGCTCTCCTCTAGTTAAGATAGAACCCAAACTGCTCTCTAATGATTTAATAGCCAATACTCAGGGCCATTGAACAATTGCATCCTTATTTTCTTCTGCATTTTCCACAATTTTTATAAACCTTATCTCAAAAAGCTGCAATTTTTGAGTTTATCATATTAACTAATTTTTGATTAGAATCGTAAGAATATATTTGTATATTTAATTAACCCTACTGAAGGATAGCAACAATTCAATAAAACTGCACAGTGTGTGAGAAGGAGAGCCATACTAAATTAGAGAGCCATACTAAATTAGAGAACCATACTAAATTAGAGAGCCATACTAACTTAGAGAGCCATACTAAATTAGAGAACCATACTAACTTAGAGAGCCATACTAAATTAGAGAGTCATAGTAAATTAGAAAGCCATACTAAATTAGAGAGCCATACTAAATTAGCTTTAAGAGACTTATTCAAAGCCTGGGTTCTTCATTATTGGCTATGTGTTAAGAGCTTTTCATCAAAGGAATTGTGAGACAACCAGGGAACTTCCTGTTGACCCAGAGAATTGAACAATATGTGTGAAAAGGGGTGGAAATGTTCCCATTCAGGTTGATGAGGCAAGATCACATTTTGTCATATATAACAAGGAGGATTTTTTCTTCAATAAATGCTTCATCTTGATTGGATTTAAATGTAAATTACTACAGATGCTTTAAATGCTTGGCTGTTTAACACCATTTATGATAAAAAAATTGGAAACAGCAACTTTGTGGTCCAACTGCAGTCACAAAATATAAAGAAATGCAGGCTGAAGCTACAGTCACACTTTTTATATTTAAATAATCATTTTCAATGTACTGAAATAATGACACAAATGGTTTTGGAGTTAAAATGTTACTACTAAATGTGATATCTAGTGGAACAGGCAAACATTTGATTTAAAGAATCTCTCCTGCTAACACTTAAACCTTGTTCTCCCTCAGCAGATCACCTACCACCTGTCTTTAGCAAACTTGCTGCAGAATCCATTGCCTACCCTGTATCCCTGCTCATAAACAGATCCATTGAAGAAGCCACAGTCCCTGACATTTGGGAAGCCTTTTACACCATCCCACTACATAAAGGCAGAAATTCTACTGATCCTTCAAACTACAGACCCATAGCTATACTTTCCCCTCTATCAAAGATACTTGAAAAGTGCATCCATACTCAAGTACTTAATTTTCTCCTTCAGGAAAACCTACTGACTCACACCCAGCATGGATTCAGACCAAACCACAGTACTTATACTGCACTAATGGCTTTTACCCACACAGTAGCTGAGGCCAGAGACCACAACAAACTTGTATCCTGTCTTTTCCTCAACTTCTCCAAAGCTTTTGACACTGTTTCCTACCTCTCACTCCTCTTTAAACTCAAAGATCTAAATCTCTCCAGTACTTCTCTTACCTGGTTTACCAGCTATCTTTCCAACAGGTAGCAATCTGTCAGATGGCTCACTTCCTGTTCCTCCTTTCTACCCAAAAAATGTGGTGTCCCCCAAGGATCCATCCTAGGCCCCCTCCTGTTCAGTATCTTCATAAATGACCTCCATACTTCCTGTAAACAGTCCTCCTTCATTCAATACACTGATTCTACACTTATCTCCTTCTCCAACAACTTATCTGAATTCCACACACAAACCCCAGACTCCTTCCTGTCCGTTGAAACGTGGCTCACCAAAAATCAGCTCATCTTAAATCCAAAAAAAAACTAAACTCCTACTATTCTTTCCTTGACCTCTCTCACCATAAATCCTCCTTTGTCATCACATACCCTGACAAGACCCCCATCTTAGCTGAACCCCACACAAAGCTCCTAGGCACAATTATTGACAATGAACTTAAATGTAATCTCCATATTCAGCAAAATATTAAAAAACCCACCAAAAACTTGGTCTACTTTACTGAAATAAGAAATTTCTTAATTCAGAAGCTAGACTCTCTGTAACTCAGTCTCTCCTCCTTCCCTCCCTTCTCTATGCAGCCCCTATTCTCACCTCCATTCACTCCACATATCTTTCCAAACTCCAAAAAACATACCACAAAGTAGCCAGATTTGCCACTAACTCTCCACACAACACACACCACTGCCTGGCACTAAACTCTCTTAAATGGCTAGAATTCCCCCAATAACTCCAAATGTCTCAATTTCAAATCATACACTCTGTTCTATACAAACCTACATCCTGCACTCTCTATCCTCCCTGGTTTCCTATTATATCCCAAACAGCACTCTCCATACATTAACTCAACAACTCCTTGATATTTATACATCCAACAAATATTTTGGAAAACTACTTTACAAATGGAGCATAGCCCAAGCATGGAAAAAAGTCCCCTCACATATAAGAACCATCTCCCACCCTAAGCACTTCAAAAAAGAGCTTAAACTACATTTACTTAGCATAAAATCTTGTCCCTGTTATGACCCTACCTAACCCATTACACCTCTTCACCCCCCAAGCCAGGAAGAAACTCCACTTAGCTAGTTAATTACAATGACATAGACGTAGCTCATACCTAGCTCATTAACTTTTTTGTTTGTGAGGTATATTTCATCTCTATTTTTACCTGTTTGCTAAAAGAAAATTAAAAAAAAAATTGTTTATATCAGAACCAATATCTTTCTATACTTTGTATTTTTCTCGTTTCACAATTTTTTTCAGTACATCTCAATTACCTGTAATTGCATTAGACTGCTATTTGAACTGTGTTTTGATTAATTAACTATGGTGAAATTTGTTCTTTGTGTCTGTAAAATCTCTGGAGTTTTTATCCTTGGGTCTCCACTGAAAATGGGCCTCGGCTCAGTTATACAAACCCGGTTAACAAATGTCAAATAAATAAATAAATACATTGTTATTGTGTCATTGGTAATAGTGCAACAGGTAGCATATTCACTTCTGGCGTAGAAAACTGAGTTCTATTCTCAAAATAGATAGATCAATTACTGACACTGCAGTGCAGCATAAGGGGGAGGGGGTGCTGTACTCATGAGTGTATAGCCCTTCGGATGACATGTTAAATAAAGGTCCCATGGTGGCAATTCAAGTGGATATAAAAGATTTTTATCAAAAAAAAGTAGGACATGTTCCTTGGTTCCTTGGCCAAATTTCCCCTAAACATATAAATACAAATTTGGGTCTCCCAAGAAAAGAAGTCACTAGCCTAATAGGATTAACACAGTCAACAAAGGATAAATAAGATTAAGAAATAAATAAAATTTGTGCTCAGTCTCCAGGTTCAAAAATAATTGTCACTGTGTTGAGATATATAAGAGAAACATTTGTAGTAGTCTATTTCTTGTAGGATATGTTTAATTTCTGTATATGTAATAAGAGGAAAATATTTGTAATGGATAATGTATCTGCTATTATTTTAACTGGCTAAAGAGTAGGAAGGTGTATTGTGGTGTGGAATATTTTTAGTTCAATGAAGCATGTATATAAAAATGTTCAGAAAAAAAATAAGGCATGCCACAATTCTTTCCTGCATTTTTGTAAATCATATATAGTCAATACTATCTGGCAAGGCAGCAGTGTATAGCATTTTGGCAGGGTAGTAGTTTTTGTTTGTTCAAGTGTCCGTACAAGAACTGCTCTCACAAATTAATATCTGCTGTAGTTCCTTCTTTTTTATGAAAACATACTATGGACATGTTGTGCACTCACCCAGATGTACATACAAAATGGCTGTACCAAACATTCTAGATGGCAAGGGCACTGATGAAGAAAGTAATAAACTTCCCTGACAATTTTCCATAATTTCAGGAGCATTTTCCCATGTTTTTTTTAATGGCTGTGCTTATATCCAGTGGTGAGAAAAGGAAAGGTAACATTGTGTATCTTTATGCATCTTCAATACAAGAAAGTTAGGAAAACCTCTCGTGAATGACTTTTCCTAATGGAAATAAATATGACAGTGGACAACAATAGACCCCAAGACAGAGAATTATGGACTTCTGTAGTTTCTAAGAAAGTTTAGGAAAGAATTAACATTCAAGATAACCCTCTGCATTCACCCTAAAAGGCAAACCAGAGAAAAAAAAAACTGTCACAGACAAACCACAATTAGGCAAATGGTTGTCAATATTCCACATTTAACAACCAACATGTAGAAGAGAGGTCATTGAGAACAATGACTGAATAAAAATACTGATATCTGGCCACAAAGCTATACAATCAGATTAAATAATGTATGCAGATACAGTATTGTACTTCTAACTACATTACCCAATGCAATATGCTAAGTTTTAAAGGTGGTACACAGGCAGAGGTAGATTGAATGCAGGAGTTAGTACGGTGATCATGGCTCTGGCCTAGTAGACTGTCTTGTGCAAACAGTAGTCATTCAGACCACCATCCAACTTAAACTAACCTATTTCTGGCAAAAGAAAATAAAATTCTTTACAATTCTGCAATAAATGTTAAGTGCACACGGACATGTATTTACCTATTCTAATACACCCAGAGAGAGATACAGTGTGCATTTTGATATGTGTTTTGGCATTAACAGTCAAACATACATCGATGAATGCCATGCAATGAAAGCAAAATATTTTTTTCCAGTACCAGTTAAGTAGCTTCATATGCTCATTTGTTTTCCATTTTATTTGTGTATACTTACTTAATCTGAATACTTCATACAGGTTTACTCTAAATAACACTTAGTGGCTCAAATTAGATTTTCATGCTATATAATGTTTGATGGTTCATTTTTTTTCTTTCATATTACTTATTATACATATACTAGCTGTATTGCATGCACATATATATATATATATATATATATATATATATATATATATATATATATATATATATATATGCGTGTGTGTGTGTGTGTGTGTGTGTGTTTGATTACCAGGGTAGTGCACTGATCTCACTGGACCAATTGCAGACAGAGAGTGGTTGAATACAATTACAATGTTTAAATTAGATATAATAAAATAAAATGACATACAAGAAGTGATCAACAGGATGAATTACCAGTTTCTGAACACTGAATACACTTCAGAATTGATAGTAAAACAAATTAAGAACATTAGGAGCAATATAAGAAAGTGGTGTTGAAGGAAACATTGAGGAAGGTAATGAGAGCAGGAAAATGTTAAAGGATAGAGAAGGTAGGAGAGAGGAAGGGGATAGAGAATTAAATGATTGATGACTACAGAAGTGATGAATAAGAAACATAATAGAAGATGGTAAAGCAGGCAATAGTTCTTGAGGTTAAAGTGATGTGGTTAGTCTGAGGGCATTGACATGTAGCTTGGATATACAGGAATTTCTTGAGTTATGTTTTGAGTTCAGTATATGGGGGAGGTCTTTTAGTGGGATAGGTAGTGATTTCCAGAGTTTCATTCTCAGAATGGGGGAATGCATGGGTGGAGCAGTGAGGTGTGCATATGGGAGTCACAAGGTTGGCAGCAGACTGAGAATGACTGCTGAAACTGTATGTGGAGGTTTTAGTGAAAAGTTTCTCTGTAAGAGGAGAATAAAATTCAGTGTCTATGGTTTTGTAAAAAAAAAAGAGTCGAGGAGTTCAACTCTGTGTTCTGTAGGGAGCCATTTGGCATTAGACAGTGTGAGGCAGTGATGTTTCTGAGGTGGAGAATTTGTATCTTGCTTGAGATGATGTGTAGTGTATTATTTTTTTCTTTGAAGATGTTGCACATATGGGAAGACTGCATTCTAGAGTCCAGCAGTGTTAGTGGTGCAACAGGTAGCACACTTGCCTTTTGTGCAGAAGTCTGTGGATTCTATTCTCACACTGCAGTGTAGCCTAAAAGGGATACTGCACTCCTGAGCATGTCTCCCTTTGGATGAGATGCTAAACCAAGGGCCCATATGCTTGAGTTGGTGGTAGCTCAGGTTGATGTAGAAGATCCCATGGCATCTACTGAAAAGAGTAGGGATCCTTTATTTACACACAGCAATCAGTATTTACAGATTATTTACATATTTACAAAATATTTTCATAATAATTACATATTTACAAAATACAAATTTCCATATCCTTGTTTTACTTATTACATATTCATATATTTTTATATCAGATTTCTATCCTTATTAGATTTTACTTCTTCTTTCATAGCCACCATCTAATTTTATTCAATATTACTGCCTCGATATATCCCATATAACATAAAACATTTTTATCAATTCTTTTAGCATTTTTTTTACTTTTTTACTTCAATTTTATAATACCCAAGTTTAATCATGTTCATATTTATCTTATCCACTTTTTCAATATCTTCCAAACATTTTTTATATAACTATACCCATAATTTTGTCACTCATTTACATTTCAGAAACACATTGTCAGTAAATTCATTTTCACCACAATATAAACACATTCTTTCACTTTTCTTTTTATATGACATATTCCCTTTCACTGGTAATTTATCTATTACCAGTCTCCTCAAAACAATCTTGGCATTCTACTTTTTTATTATGCCATTCAGTTTTATTTTTTATAGTTTAAAATGTTCCTTCTGCTAACTTCCCTGTGGTTTAATAAAATAATAGTATATCACTATATCACCACAGTTTTCTTTCCTTACTTATTTCATCAATTTTTATTTTCCACATTAATATTTTTTCTTGCTAACATTTCATTTTTTCATTCTTTTTTCTCTTTCACTTTTTGACTGTATCCCAAACATTTTCACACTTATATTTAAATATCCTTATAACTAAACATCCTTCTTTTTTCATGTATCTATTTTAATACTTCATATAATTTTAGAGAAGCAACCTTTACCACTGGATTACTTAACCCTAATATGCCTTCTTCTTTATTTACATACAAAATTCCTCTTTTTATTGGATTTGGCCTAGAACCTCACATGAATGCAAACGTTGTCTGTAGTAATTATTTTTTCAATATCATTGGTAGCATAAATTGAATTGCTTAATAGGTTAATTTTTCCATTAAAACCAAAATATCAAATAAACTTTTTTTCTAAATGATAATCTACACGTTTTCCAGAAATCAAATTTCTTTTAACTCTTCTATTATCTTTTTCCATTGCATCCTACTTACAATCGTATTACCAAATCTTAGACCTAAATTTTCATTAATTATAAATTATATTCCTCCTATCTTTACCAGATTTCTTAACCCTTTACTTTTCTCTTTGTTTACATACATTTAAATAATGTTACTTCTTTTATCCACATTTTTTTGCAATTACTATAATACTGTCTGTATACATTAACAAGACTGTGATTCTTAAGTCTTCAGGCATTAAAGACTCTGCTTCCTTCATTTTATAATTTGTTTCACATACAGTTGCATTAATTGTCAAAGCAAAAAGCATACAACTCATTGGACATCCTGATCTCATTTGTACCTCTTTACTTAGCCAAACATTTACCAAATTATTTTCTTTATTATTTCTATATGTAGACATACATATTTTCCTGATTTTCTCATTTATATTTTATTCTTTCACTATTGCTCATAAGAGTCTATATCCTATTGTATCAAATATTTTAAGATCCCCTATCATAAGTTTAACTTCTTTTCCTCTGTTTATAATATCATTCACAATCTTTCTTACTGTAATTAATAATTTTTGACACCCCTTCCTTTTATACTATACATATTGTGTTCTATAACACTTTTCATGTTTTTTTTTCAAATCTCTTCTGAAATATTTTCATAAAAATTATATTATCATTATTGTTCAGTACTGTTGGTCTCTAGTTTTTCATCATATTTTTCTTCCAGATAAATTTAAGTATTCCACTGCATAATTCTTTATACATAAAACCTTTATTTAGCCATGATTCAAAATCTTTAAAGAGATATTCTTTTTGCCATTCCATTAATTTTTTATACATTTCATACCCTACTCCATCTGTTCCTGCAGCCAAATCTATATTCACTTGTCCTAATACTTTATATAACTCATAAAGAAATCTCATAGGTTCATAGGTTGGTACTAGGCTATCAACCCTAGCCATAACAATTCCCTGGATATTTATTCCCACAATATTTATTTCCCTGGACCCCTGTCTAGCAGGGCAACTGATGCAATCCCCGGGGTAAATTTCCTATCTCTCATCCAGTCATCAAGGTTCCTTTTGAAGAGGGCCAAGGAGGCGCTCTGCTTGACATGTATGGGCAGTCTATTCCAGAGTATGGGGAGTCTCTGGGTCAGGAACCTATCTCTCCAGCATGTCTTGTTTATTGTGATGACAAGGTTTAGATCCCTGGAGTGTGTGGCTCTGAGAGATTGGGATTTCTTTAAGTGGAGCATGTCCAATAGCTCAGGGTTTAACATGACCTTGTATATTAAGCAGAGATTGCCTCCTTTTCTAATTCTTTATTTTCTTGTTCTGAAAACTTTTTTTACTTCCCCTATTATTTTTCATTTCTTCTTTAAACACCTCTTGTAAATATTCCACAATGATATTCATAATTTGTTCTTGAGTCCTTTCTGTTTCTTCGTTTGCATTTTTCATTTTCATAATTACACTACTATCTTCTTTTACTAGTCTACTTAAATATAAAGACACTTCTGCTCTTTTTCTTTGTAAAAAATATATGAGTTTGAATAAGAACTCTTTCATTGTCTGTTGATTTTTTATATATTTCTTTCTGTTTATCAAAATACTGATCAATGCTAGGACCCTAAAGAAGAAACTTCACTTCCCACAAGTCTTCCTCAATTGAGGACATAGACATCTGTGGAGTGAATGAGTGAAACATGACTTAAATTGGTGGACAGTACTCCAGCTGTGCAGGGCTATAATGCCCTCTACACATTTAGACCAGGTGCTATGGAGGAAAGAAAAAAAATGGAGGTATTTCAATCTTCATCTAGAAGAGGCTCACATCAAGTCTGATAAAGAAGCATGATGCCATAGAGCTTTTTCATGTTCAACTCATCAGCAAAATTATTTACCATATTCTAGATAGCTACAGAATGCCATCTATGCCCCAAGAATGCCACAGTACCTACTTATATGAACTAGGGTCACTCAGTACTAAACCCAGTACCATCTTCCTGGGTGACTTCAACTACCCAGCTATTGACAGGGAAACAAATACCACCACTAGCATGCAAGCCCAGAGATTCCTGGACTTATTCATTTATTTATCGATTTATTGGATTTTTGTACCTGGAAGGTCTACTGGGCCTAGGTGAGCTCATTTTCAGTGGAGGCCTGGGGAGAAAAGCTCCATGTAGGTTAAACAGTACATACATGAAATAACAAACAGTACAGAGTATATCCAGTCACAATGCCTGAAATAGTATGAGTGTAAACGTGCAGATTTACAGAACATATTTACATTGTGATTAGATTACATAGATTAAACAGCACATGCATGAAATAACACACAGTACATAGTACATACAGTCACATGTACAGATACACATATATACAGACTTTGTTAACACAAATGCTCTGGACCAACTAGACAGAGTACCCACTAGAGGAAACATCATCCTTGACATTGCCCTCACAAATATGGGGAATTATGCTCCATCCCTAGTATAACGTCACTCATCAGGTCAGACCACAAAGCAGTCTCCTTTGAAAAACTAAAACCCGAGATCTCCACTGTATCTGCAACTTTAAGAAATTTCTCCAAGGCAAATTTCCTACTTCTAAGTGATACCCTAGCAAGTTTCAAATCCCCTCCAAACCCAGAAAGCTCTACTGTTTATGGGGAAACATACACCACTAACTTATATCTGCATGTAAACAACTGCATGGAAGCAGTTGTAGCCAGTAGAAACAAGTGCAGAGTGAACCCTAAAAACAAACTTCCACAGTGGAACCACAATATCAGAAAGCTTTATAACAAAAAGAAGAAAACTGAGACCAAAGGTAAGAAGTGCAATGCCCAGCATGTTAGAAACATTATCATTAAATTAATTAAGCAAATCTGTCATCTAATTAAAACCACCAAAGTTAAATTTGAGGCAAAAATAGCCAGCCAGTCCAAGGACAACCTCAAGGCCTTCTTTGGATATGTCTGTAATCTCAAAAGCACTATGCAGCAGTGTGCTGAGCAGATTATGAACAACACCATCTGTACTGAAGCTGAACATATAGCAAACCTGATTAAAAATAAATTCATCTCCAACTTTACCCCCTCTCTTACCCCAAATATCTCACAAGAAATATCCGAAAACAATAATATGCCCCCAGCTATCACACTAAGGCCAAGTTCTGGAAGCTCTCTCAAAAGCCAAAAATACTGCATCTGTTTGTCCTAACAATATCCTACATGTATCCTGAATAGCATGAAGCTCTACTTATCCATGCCCCTAACAACACTATTTAACCTCAGCCTCCAAATGGACTTTGTACCTAGTGAATGGAGGTCAGCAACAGTCATACCCATGCAAAAGAAAGGACTATCCACAGACCCTGATAACTACAGACCAATAAGTCTGACCAGCCTCATATGTAAAGCAATGAAAAGACTTATCACAGAATTAATTAATAATGGAGTATGGAACCTCCAAACACTAAACCCATCCCAGTTTGGTTTCATCAAAAGTAGGTAATGATTACTTAAACTAGATTTTTTCGAAAGAGTCACCAAAGCAATAGATGAAGGCAAGATGGAACACACTGTCTACCTAGACCTGGCCAAATCTTTTGGCGCAAAACCCTACTCAGTCATTGTAGAAAAGCTTACTAAATTTGGAATAAACCCCTGTGTCACCTAATGAATTGCCAAATGGCTCACAGATAGGATAGGAAGCCAAGACAGAGGAAGTTATCCCTACAAAAAATACCAATTAATAATGGCATCTGTCATGGCTCAGTTCTGGAATACTGACATCTGTGCAGTTACAGAGAAGTGGTTCATGGGTGCAGAAAACACCACAGAAGTGCAAGTCTATAATGCCTATCACACATTCAGACCACCCTCTGAAAAGGAAAAATGAAAGGAGGAGGTGTTTCCATTTACAAAAAAAAAAAAAAAAAACTCGCACCTCTACACTGGTCAAGCAGGATGACCTGCTTGAGCTACTCCATGTCCAGCTGATCAAAAGCAAAATCCCCCACTATATCATTGCTAGCTACAGGTCATCATAGGATCATAGGATCACAGGAAGTTACTAGGCTATTGCCCCTGAGGCCGTTACAAGCCTAGCCAAGAATTTAGCCCATGTTCTGACAAGTAAGCACCCGATGCCCCTCTCCAGCAGGGAGACAGGTGGAATCCCAGGGGTGTATTCTCTGTTCCCTATCCAGTTAACCAGGTTGCGCCTAAAAAGGGTTAATGCTATACTCTGCTTGATGTAGAGATGGAGTCTATTCCACAGAAGGGGAGGGGTCTCAGACACAAATCTGTCCCACCAACAAGTCCTATTGATGTCACAGATCAGGTTGAGGTTGAGTATGCAGGTTACTCGAGTGGAGCTTGACCTGCGGACATGCAGCAGTCCCATCAAAGCGGGGTCTGAGATTGCTTTGTATGGCAGAGATCACCTCTGAGGAGTCTGTATGAGACTGAGAAGAGGGACAGGGCTTTTAGCCTATCTGTGTAGGGCAGGTGTTTGAGGCCCTGGATTCTCCTGGTGAGAAACATCTGTGATCTTTCTAGCTGCTGCATGTGCTTTGTGAGGTACATGCTGAAAGGGACATTGCACTCAATAATGGGTCTTATAACGGAAGAATACAGGGATGTTATGACCTCCTTATCCCTGGATGAGAGACCCTTACTAATGAGGTGGGCCATGTAGAAAGATGTCTGTAAAATGGAGGCAATATCATGGTCAAAAGTCAGTTTGCTATCAACCTGGGTACCCAAGTCCCTCACAACTGATTGTGTGCTTTGGACCTTGTTATTAATGTGATAATTTCTGGAGACATCACTGTCCCCAAAGAGGATGATGATGCATTTTTTGGCATTCAGTTTGAGGCCATGTTCCTGGCACCAGTCATTTGTCTGGGTGAGACCCACTTGAAGGATGTGCACATCACTAAGGGAATTGATGACAGCGCCCAGTTTGCAGTCATCTGCAAACTTGGTCAGCCATAGCCCACTGGTTTTGGCCTGCACCTCAGAAAAGTATATCTAAACAAGAGAGTCTCCAACCATGAACTATGAAAACCACACAACATACCTGAAGTTACTAGAATCACTTACCTTTCAGCCCAGCACACTACTCATTGGCGATTTTAACTATCTCTCCATAAACTGGAAAACATGTACAATCACTAACATGCAGGCTCAGAGATTCCTGGAGTCCCACTAGGAGCTAAAATATCCAAGACGTAGTACTCATAAACATGGGGGAACATTGCAACCCCTCAAGTAATGCCCTCATTGGTGAAATTGGATCATAAATTGGTCTCCTTTGAAATAAATGTAAAGGTAAAACCCCCATCAAACCCTAAAACCATACAGACATTTTCCAAGGCAAATTACGTTCTATTAAGTGATAGCATAGGAAATTCTAAAGCTTCCACTAACCCCAAATACATGGAGGCCTATGCAGAAGTATAAACAAATGCCCTGTACAGCCACTTAAACAACTGCACAGAAATGGCCATATCTGATCGAACTAAACCCAGGTCCAGAAGGTAAAACAAGCCACTATGGTGGACCCCTGGCATGAATAGACTATACAACAGAAGGGAAAAAATCCTGTCTAAAAGTAAAAGGAAGAAGGCACAACAGAAAAAAAAAATCCCTCATTAGTCTCAACAGGCAAATCAGGGAATTGGTCAAGTCTTCAAAAGCTAAATACAAGACTAAAATAGCCTCTCAAACAAAGGATAACCACAAAGCAGTTTGTAGTTATGTCTGAAATCGTAAGGGAAATACTCAACAATGTGGTTAAGGTGGCTGCAGACAGCGCTATCTATACTCAGTCAGAAGAAATAGCAAACCTGCTGGCTGATAAATTCAGCTCAGATTTTACCCCCTCACCACCTCTGGTCACTCCCTATGAAAACCCCTACCATTCCTTTGCCTGTTATCACAACAGAACAGGTCATCACTGCACTCTCTACAGCTAGAAACATGGCATCAATGGGCCCTGATGAAATCCCATGGTGCCTATTAAATAGCTTGAACACATGGATCTCTATTTAACCAGTCTCCAGACAAGATTTGTCTCAGTTGAGTGAAGGACAGAAACAGTCATCTCTGTGCACATGGGGTGACCATCAACTGACCCAAGAAACTACTGACCCATAAATCTGACTAGCCTCATATGCAAGGCTATGGAAAGGATCATCATGGACCTGATTAACAATGACACAGGAAATCTCCAGACTCCACACCTAACCCAGTTTGGCTTTGTCAAAGGCAGGTCCTACCTACTCAATCTGGTGGATTTCTTTGATAAGGTTACCAAGGCTAGGGATGAGGGTGCATAGCACCTACCTTGACCTGGCCAAAGCATTTGACACAATACCCCAATTGAGTATTATAGATAAACTCACAAAATTGTGCATAAACTTCTATGTCACCAGAAGGATAGCCAAATGGCTCATGGATAGGACACATGTTTTTAAAGTGGGGGAATCTGCATCCAGCAAGAAGCCAGTCACCAATGCAGTACCACAAGGCTCAGTGCTGCCCCCCTCCTCTCCTGTTTGAGATATACCTCTCAGATGTCAAGGCAAATGTAGATGGCCTTTGGCTGACCAAGTCTGCTGATGACTGCAAGCTGGGGGCAGTCAGTGACTCCCCAAATTATGTAGATATCCTACAGAAAGGTCTGACGCAAACTAATGATTGGTGTCAGAGCCATGGCCTCAAACTAAATGTGAAGAAGTGCATAATAATACCCTTTGGGAAATCAAATACCCATGCAAATTACAACATTAATAGCACCCCCCAAGTATAGACCCAGTGGTGAGAGATCTGTGTACTCAGATAGTAATCTGAAATTTGACAACCATGTGTTTACTGTGGTGAGGAAATCCTTCTATGTGGCTCAGCTTAGAAGTAAAGGCATGGCATCCAGATCTAAGGATGTCATAGTACCACTGTACTCAGCCCTCATCAGACCAATAATCAAGTACATTGCACCCTTTGGCATGTACCTCACCAGGCACCTGCAACAGCTGGAGAATCCTCATAGGTTTCTCACAAGAAAAATACATGGTATAACCAACATATCATATGCAGACTGATTAAAAGCTCTGTCACTGTACTCAGTTTTCTAACAATTAATGAGGGGTGATCTGTGCCTGACCCTACAAGACAGTCTTTGACCCACTCCTGATGGAAATGTTGCATATTTGCAAAACTAACTGCATGAGTGTTACCTGCTCCAAAGAGCTAAGCCTGATCTCTGATATGATTAGATCATGTTGGAAACACAGATGTGCATCCCAGAGATTGGCCCCTCTCTGGAATAGGCTTCTTTGTCACATGAAGCAGAGCCTTTCCCTAACCGTCTTCAAGTACAATCTGGATCAATGGAAGGGAAATCTCAAATTCACTCATGGGGTGGTGCTCATGTCCTTTACTGACAGAGGCAGTCTGTAAAAATAGTCAAAACTCTGCTTGCTAACCCTTGTTATCTTTACACTAGGGATAGAAAATTGGATAAAATCTGGTTAGAACTGACTATGCTTGTAAGGACTCTTGAAATGTTAGTTTAGTAATCTCCTATGACCCTATAGAACTACTCCATTTTGGCATCTGCTTCTCAGACGTCCAAGCAAATATCGAGGGTCTATCTATGGATGACTAAGTTTTTGGATGACTGCAAGCTCGGTGCAGTCACTGAATCCCCAGAAGACTCAGTCATCCTCCAGGAAGGCTTGTCCCAGCCTAATAACTGGTACCAGAGTAACATACTAAAGCTAAATGCCAAAAAGTACATTACTGTATCCTTTGGGAAACTGACTGCCCTGGGAAATTACCGCATTGACAATACACCCCTAAGAGTTGATCCAGTATTTAGAGATTTGGGTACATATGTAGACATTGACCTACATTCAACCCCCATGTGTCAACTGTTGTGAGGAAGTCCTTTTATATTGCTCAGCTTATAAGAAAGACATTGCAGTTTGGTCCAGAGATGTCATGGTCCCAATGTACTCATCCTTCATTGACTCCATCACTGAGTATAGTGCCCCCTTTGGTATGTACCTCTCCAGATAAATGCAACAACTAAAGCACCTACAGATTTTCCTCACAAAGAGTACAGGGACTAAACCACGAGATACATGGACCACCTCAAAGCTCTAACACTATACTTAGTCTCATAGACTATTAAGAGGTGATCTGTGCCTGACTTATATGCACATCCAGATCATGGCCAAATGGAGTCCTAGGCAGGGTAATAGACCACCCCCCAACACCCATTCTATGATCCCATTATCTCATTACTTGTCTGTCTCTCCCCAATTACCATAAGTACAGTTCAAACCTGTTAGTGTACATACCTATTTTCTTCTTTACTTTTACAATTACCACAACAAATTGGATTTCTTTAAAAAACACTGACAACTATTTTATAAAGAAAATAAAACACTATCACATTAAAAACAGACAATGTGAGAAACAGTAAGTTTTTCCCTCAAAACTCACATTTAGTGAAAGTGCAGCTGACAACCTGTAAATCTACAAGAGAAGTACTTGGATTCTTTCTCAAATAGCATATACTGAAGTACTAATTATTGTCTATGTGGAGGGTGTAGGAATTCAAAACAGAAATGTGTAATACATTTGCTAACAGATGGGGACATTCCACTGAATGCAAGTGTCCATTTTCAGGAGCAGCCCAAGAGTTCTGTCTGGTGAAGTAACTTGGCAGTGTCACATGGAAGACAAATGAAGAATGTTTTTTTGAATTGAGCTGAACTGAGGTGGGCTATCAGCCACAACTCGGAGCTGAGATACCAGATGACTAGAAGACTTCCCAAAAATCAGAAATTGCCTGTTTTTGTTTGTTTGTTTTTTGCATGATTATACTATTTACTGCACTTTTTATTGTGTTCTGCTTATTTAATACTCTGTTGTAATACTGTAAACTAAACTGCACTGTTTGTACTGCATTTGTCTGCTTACTGTGCCTGTTAAATTGTATTTTATTGCTGTTTGCACTGTTGCAAAGCTTTTTTTTTGTTGCTATTTTTCACTGTTTGCAAAGTAATTTGGTGCTTCTTTTCACTGTTTGCAATGCATCTGTTCTGTTTTCCTGCCAAGCAGAGTTTTAAATAACTGAGTTGGTTGCTGTTTAAAACATTCTTTAGTGTCTCCTTGCTGTTTTTCTGCTGTTTAAAACATTTTCAGTGTCTCACTGCTGTTTTTCTGCTGTTTAAAACATTTTTTAGTGTTTCCTGCCTAAATTAGCATGGCTAGAAACTGTAGCAAAGTCCAGATGCATGTTTGCTGCATCTGGGTCTATTTGTAGTGGCTGTTGTATTCTGAGCACATTTTCCAAGCCATCTTTGATTGGAAGGGGCCCTTCTGCATCCTTATGAGAGAAGTGTGCTGATTGGAACCTGTCTGGTGAAGGGTGATTGGTCTAGGGCTTGAAGTAAGCACCTTCATTGATTCTTTTGAGTTTTTTTTAAGTTTTTAGCTTCTGATATATAAGCCCTGTGTTTGAGCCAGTTTCTGCTTGTTTGCACATCGTGCATCACTGCACACTGCTGGTCAATTTTGCGCCATAACCGGACAGATAATTTCAACCATTTGTCCCTTAGATACAGCTGTAGTTTATTGATGTAGTCCTCATCTTTTGTACATCTCCGATCTAAGAAGTATTGCTAGAGAGCTGTGACCTATTAAACCACCAGTCAAAATCCCCGTCAGAAATACTCATCTACAGAGCACCTTCTAGATCAGTCCTGAAAACACCCCCTTTGTGATAGCAATTCTTCAAACCTAGCATTATCTACAGTTGGACTACTCTTGTTTCTTCTGCCAACCTTGTTGATTTAAGTCTCCTGAGGCAGTGTAGCAACTGCCTCATGTACACTGACAACCCTCTACTAATAACTCACTCTAGTACAGAGTGTGAGAGATATATCGACACCAAGAATCTTGAATCCCTGATCTCTCACACACAAAACAGTAACACTGAAGAGGTTGTCAACTCACCCAACACTACCAGTACTCATACACATATTATGCATCCAGCACATATATCAACATACTCAGAGGTTCTCTCAAAAAACTTACCAAAACATCAGAGACCTCCAAAACAAAAAACTGCCACAACTAACAAAGTTCCCACAGCACCCAAGACACATAGCAACACCTACCAAGCCCTTAAGGCGTAACACTCAAAAGCCAAATTTTCTTGTCAATGGATTCTCCATAGTGAGACACACAGATGTCTCACTCACCAGGTTAGATAAGGAGAAAGTCATGGTCAGCTGCCTGCCGGTGCCAGGATTCATCAGATCATGCACGCACTCAGGTCTCTCAGCAACAAATATCATTATGACTCTGTCATAGCTCATGTTGGAGTGAACAACCTGAGATGTACCTCAGTGGACTATATGAAAAGAGACATGATTGAGCTTTCTGAGTATGTGTCCCAGGCAGGTATGTCCCTAGGCTTGTGCAGCATGTTATTTGCACCTAGAATGATGCCACAGTATAAACCATAAATCATCAATTTCAATAATTGGCTTAGTTTTTGGTGTCATTCCAAGGGGATCCAGTTTTGTCAGCCTAGGATGACATGTTTGACAAACCAAGCTTCTTTGCCAGAGACTGTTTACACCCGGCACCACTAGGTTTTTAACTGCTGGCAAAGGCTCTTGCCACGCCCAAAGTGCCTTTTTAGGCAAGGTCTCAAGAACAAAATTGCCGACATGAAAATTGCCAACCATAACAAAATAAGGGTTATGCTGCCAAACACTAGGAGCTTAAACCAAAAACTGCACACCCTGGAAGTATGTCTATGACTAGAGGATGCAGATGTCTGTGCAGTCACAGAAACCTGGTTCAAGGCCTCAGAAAGTACCTCAGCCTTGCAAGGGGTACAATATCTTCCACACCTTCAGACTGCAAAATGAATGTGTCAGAACCAAACAAGGTGGTGTTTCTATCTATATGACACATAAATTCACCTCCTGACTAGTTAGATTGGACAACTCCATGGAGTTACTCCTAGTTCAGATTACTGTGGGTAAGAGCCCCATTCAAGTCACTGCTACTTATAGATCTGCCTCCATGGATCATGATGCGCACAAGGCCTACTTGACTAAACTGTAGTCAATCCAAATATTGCCAAACACTCTGGTCAGGGGGATTTCAATTATTCCACCATGAACTGGGAAACTTACTCTAGCCTTAACTCACTATCTCAAAAGTTCCTTGACTTTGTTAACTCAAATGCCCTGTAACAAATTGTCCAAACCCCAAAAACTGGAACAAACATACTAGATCTGGTCGTCACTAACATGACAAACAGATGCACCACAGCAACTGACGGACCCTCATTAGTTAAAAGTGACCACAAATCAGTCACCTTTGAATGAGAACTAACACCACAACTCTCAAAGAGTGAAGTCCGACTAAAAAACTTCACCAAAGCAAACTATACCCTCCTAGGGGAAGATATAAATGCATTCCAACTCCCACTCCCAGATGTAAGTGGTAGTTACACCAGATCTTACACTAAAGCCCTGTAGAATCACTTGTATAAGTGTACGGACTTGGTTGTTCCAGAGAGAATCAAAGCCAGAGCTCCAAGTAAAAAAAAGCCACCCTGATGGACATCCAGCATCAACAAACTTTACAACAAATGCAAAACGTTGATGTCTAGGAAAACTAAGGTTCATAGGTTCATAGGTAGGTACTAGGCTATCTACCTGAAGGCATTTATAAGCCTAGCCAGAATGTGTTGGCTTTTGCCATCCCCTTAGATTAGTCCCCTGTGCCTCTGTTCAGCAGAGCCGCTGAAGTGATCCCCAGGGTAAACTTTCTGTTTCCCATCCACTCATCAAGGTTTCTCTTGAAGAGCATTAGCAAGGAGCACTGCCTAATGTAGATTGGGATCTTGTTCCAAAGCATGGGAAGTCTCTGGGACAGAAATCTATTCCTCCAGCATGTCCTATTTATTGTTGCAGTGAGGTTTAGATCCCTAGAGCTTGTGGCTAGAGGGGATAAGGTTTTCTTTAGGTGGAGCATGTCCACCAATTCTGGGTTGGCCATGGACTTGTATGTCAGGCAGAGATCACCTCTGAGTAGGTGGTATGCAACCAAGTACAGCTGGAGTTTCTTCAGTCAAGCTGCATAGGGCATCTGTTTGGGGCCAGTGATCCACTTGGTGAGGTACTTCTGTGGTCTTTCCAGCTGTTGCATGTGTCTTGTAAGGTACATCCCAAATGGGGCATTGTACTCTATGATGGGTCTGATGAGTGATGAGTAGAGGGGCACAATAACCCCTTTTGATCTGGATGAAAACCCTTTTGTGATTAGGTGGGCCACATAGAAGGATTTTCTAACCACTTTGGCAATGTGATTATCAAAGGAGAGATTACTAGCTACTTGGGTCCCCAGATCCCTTACTATGTTTTCTGTATTTAGGGAGCTACCACCTATGTGGTAGTTTGTGTGTATTTTGTTTTTCCCAAAGGGGATGACTTTGCAATTTTTGGCATTTAGCTTGAGGCCATGATTTTGACACCAGGTATCCATCTCAGTGAGACCCTTTTGGAGGATATCTGTGTCAGCCAGACAGTCAATTATAGCCCCTAGTTTGCAGTTGTCTGTGAACCTGGTCAGCCATAGTCCTCCTGTGCTTGCCTGTACCTCTGAGAAGTATATGCTGAATAGGAGGGGTCCTAGGACTGAGCCCTGGGAATGCCACTTGCAACCGGTTTAGAGTCAGACATAGCTCCTGCAACTCTCACCATGTGGGTTCTGTCAGTGAGCCAATTGGCAACCCATCTTGTGACATAGGAGTTTATGTCCAGGCTGGTAAGCTGGTCTATAATACCAGAATGGGGAATGGTGTTGAAGGCCTTTGCGAGGTCTAGGTATGCTGTCTGTACCACCTTTCCCTCATCTATAGCCTTGGCAACTGTCTCAAAGAAGTCCACCAGGTTTAGGAGGCATGATCTGCCCTTAACAAAGCTGAACTGGGTAGGGTCCAGTGTTTGGAGGTTCCCAATGTCTCTGTTAATGAGTTCCATGATGATGCGCTCCATAGCCTTGCAGACCAAGCTAGTCAGGCTTATAGGGCAATAGTTCCTGGGGTCTGTTGTGGCTCCACCTTTGTGGAGCGGAATAACCATTGCTGTGTGCCACTCTATAGGTACGTAGCCTGTGGAGACGCTGTTTGAACAGTGTGTCTAGGTAAGGGGTTAGTTCATCTTTGAGCTCATGTAGCATGCAGCCTGGGACACCGTCCGGTCCCATTGATGCTATGTTTTTGGCTTTGGAGTGGGCTGTTTTAACCTGAGTGTCTGTGATTTCAGGGGCTCTACATTCTTCTGGTATGATTATGGGCCCATTTGGGGGTGAGAGGGGGGGGTGAAGTTTGCACTGAACCTGTCTACCAGGATGTTGGCAGTGTATTTTGTGCCATTCTGCATTAACTCTGAGCAGATCTGAGCATTGCCACTTAGATTCTTGACATAGCTAAAGAATGCCTTTTGGTTATCTTTGGAGTCCTTGGCAATTTTTCTTTCGAAGCTCGCCTTGGACAATTTTATGAGGGATCATAGTTTCTTGCTGATACTGATCAGGGATGTATTCCCTTCTTGGGATTTTACTCTTTTCTGTACTAGCTTCCTCCTTCTGTTGTATAGCTTGTTTATGGCAGGGGTCCACCAGACTGGTTTCCTTTTCTTGGAGGAGTGAGTCTCGGTTTTGCTTGGGATATCACGATCCATGCATTCTTGTAGGTGCCCATAGAATGCATTAGTAAAGGATTTTGCAGCTTGGACAGCGTTATCCTTTAGCATGGGGGCTATGAAACTTTCCACCTTGGTCTTAAGTAACATGAAGTTTGCTTTTGAACATTTTTACACGGTGGTTTCCTTGCCTGGGGGATGGTGGTGGAATGTGGACATCCCAATTGATTTTTTATGGTCAGATCTAACCAGCAAGGGGTTGACCTCCAGTGTGGAACACTGGTCACCCATGTTGGCGATGACCAGGTCCAATATGTTGTCACCTCTGGTGGGAGTGTTGACCAGTTGATCCAGGGCATTTGAGTTTATAAATTCTAGGAAATGTTGGGCAAGGGAGTTAGTACTTGAGTAGTTCTCCCAGTTAATGTTTGGGTAGTTGAAATCACCCAATATTAGGGTGTTTGGTAGGACCTTTATGTTTCCCAGTGTTTCTAGAAACATGGAATGGGGGTCCTGGGACATGGTGGGTGATCTGTAGCAAGCTACAATTTGAATTGCAGTTTTTCCCATTGTTAGTTGCACGTGGATGATCTCTGAAGCATCATGCTGTGCCATTAACCTGGAGGTGTGGGTATCCCTGATGAATATGGCTACTCCCCCACCTTTTGTATTTCGGTCCGGGTTCTGTGGCCGAAATGTATGGTATGAGTTGTAGCCTGGTAGTACTGGGGTGCTTGCTGGATCCTTAAACCAGGTTTCTGTTACTGCACATATATTGATTTTCTCCATACTGAGGATTGCCTCAAGTGCATGCATTTTGAGGTTTAGACTTCTGGCATTGAGTAGCATTACCCTCAGATTTTTGTTACTTGTGCTATTTACGGTGGTGGGTTTGTCTTTTGAGCCTTGCCTAAAAAAGGCACTATGGGGGTGGCAAGAGCCTTGGCCAGTATTTGAAAGCCTAAAGGTGACAGGTGTAAGCCATCTCTAGCAAAGCCGAGGCGAGGCCCCAACAATGGAAAAGTACCCACCTCAGCCTCAATAGGCAAATAAAACAGCATGTCAAATCTTCTTAGGTTAACTTTGAGAAAAACTTAGCAATTACAGCCAAGGATAATCATAAGGCCTTTTACAGCTACGTACATAGCTTAAAAGGTAGGACCCAAGCATGTGCCGAACTAGTGACTAATGGTACTGCACACACTGATCCCACAGAGATAGCAAACCTGCTGGAGGACAGATTTCATGAAATTTCACTCAATTATCCCCTCCAAACTTATCACAAACCTTGCCCCCAACTCCCTCAACCCTACATATCTGAAGAACATGTCATTAAAGCCTTGTCTAAGGCAAAAAACACAACCTGTATGGGACCAGACAGCATCCCAAGCTGTCTTCTAAACAAACTACATTGCCACTGTAGTCAGAAAGTCCTTCTATGTGGCACATCTCATTACTAAGGGTTTTGCATCCAGGAAGAAAGAGGTCATTGTTTCCCTCTACTCTTCCCTCATTAGGCCAATCATCGAGTACAATGCCCCATTTGGTATGTACCTCACTAGACACCTGCAACAACTGGAGAGGTCACAAAAGTACCTCACAAAGAGGATCCTAGGCCTTAAACACTTGTCCTATATGGACAGACTCAAAAAACTCCAACTATTCTCTGTCTCATATTGCCTACTTAAAGGTGAATCTCTGCTTGACATACAAAGCCATGTCTGACCCAGCTCTGTTAGAAAGGCTACATCTAAAGAAATCCCAATTCCTCCACACCACATGCTCCAGTGACCTCAACCTCATTACCACAATCAACAGAACATGCTGGAGGGACAGGTTCATAACCCAGAGACTGCCCTTGCTATGGAATAGACTTCCAATACATGTCAAACAAAGCACCTCACTGGCCCTCTTCAAGAGGAACCTTGATGAATGGATGGGAAATAGAAAATTCACCCCAGGGATCACTCCAGTGACTCTACTCAACAGTGGCACTGAGAACTAAGGTCAGGTGACACAATGTCAGGGTAATCCTATGGGCTAGGTTTGTAAAAGCTCCAGGGCCATTACCCTAGTACACACCTATGAACCTATGAACTAAAACCTAGACTAGCGTCACCATTAAGTACCCTGTTCAGTCACAGCCTAACCACTGGCTTTGTTCCTGTGGAATGAAGAACAGCAACAGTTATTCCCCTCCACAAAGGTGGGTTGGCAATGGAGCCACGGAATTACAGACCCATAAGTCTGACCAGCTTCATCTGTAAAACCATGGTCCGTATCATCATGGACCTCATAAATAAAGGCATAGGTGATCTCCAAACCCTGGATCTGATCCAATTCAGCTTTGTCGAGGGCAGATCCTGCCAGTCAAACCTGGTGGATTTCTTTGAAAATGTGACTAGGGCTATTGTTGAGGGCAAATCAGTCAATACAACATACCTCGACTTGCCAAGGCCTTTGACATAATCCTACACTCAGCCATTACCGATAAACTTAGCAAACTGAATATAAACCCCTTTTGTTGTAAGATGGGTTGACAACTGGCTCACAAACCGGTCACAAGCTATCAAAGTGGGTGACTCTGGGTCTACTTTAATTAAACGAAAGTGAATCCGTCGACACATAAACAGCGAAATGCGATAATGTCAAACACGCAAAACCGTATAATTTAAACATCAAAACTGCAATAGTCGACCAACCCCAGCGCCCGTAACATACTACCTACGCAAACACAACAACAAAAAACACATACATACACTAACCAAAACCCTACTACTAACCTTAAATTAAAGCACCAAAACCCCACTTGTAACCCTACACTAAACCCCACATACACAACTATCTATGCACTACCCTTAACCCCTCCCTAAACCTAAGGTCCGTAACTACTGCACACTTACCCTACAGAATTATACCCACACAAAGTAAATATTTCACACACATACACTTAACAAAACCCTACACTAAACCTTACATACATTACCTATCTATGCACTTACCTTAACCCGCACCCTAACCCTAAGGTCCATAACTATTGCACACTTACCTTACGGAGCTATACCGCAGACGGGCCAACTATGACAATTTGACATTTCCGATTTCGCTATTTAGTGCGTTCGACGTTTACGCATTTTGCTGCTTACGTGTTGACAGATTCGTATTCGACAGATTCCACTTTCGTTTAATTAAAGTAGACCCAGTGACTCCACATCAGCCAGCAGACCTGTCATCAGTAGAGTGCCACAAGGGTCAGTGCTGGACCGCCTACTGTTTGGTATATACTTCTCAGGAGTTCAGGCCAAAACTACCCCATGTACTCACAAAGTGGTAAGAGATCTGGGATCACAAGTAGACTGTGACCTTAACTTTGACCACCATATAAACTAGTACAAAAACACAGTAGGACTCAAAAATGTCCAAGGATTCCAGTATAAATTCTGATATAGTTTCCATTTATTTAATAAAAATCACATAAGCGCTTTCACATACCATGACATTTCTTGACTGATTTATTTACAACCACACAGAATCTGGTTATTGATGGTACCACACTTTTGGTTACACTTGATGTAGCTTCTTTTTTTACCATTATTCCAAATGATGATGGTGTTTTAAGTGTTAAGACAGTTTTTACATCAACACGATCGCTTTACTAATGATCAAATTGATTTATATAGTACTCTTTTGAGAATTATTTTGGATAAGAATGTGTTTGTATTTGACAAAGTGTTTTATTCACAAAATAATGGTTTAGCTATGGGCATGTCATGTGCCCAGAGCTACGCCAATGCTGCCATGGCCAGTTGGGAACATGGGAATATCATAGAAGGTCCGTTTAATAAATTCATTCTCTTCTATCGTAGGTTTGTAGATGATTTATTCCTTTTATGGAATGGAACCTTTGCTGAGCTTCAAGCCTTTGAGGAGTATATTAATGCTAGTACTTCATTTTTAAGGTTTTCTTTAGTTTTCTCTGGCACAAGTGTGAACATTTTGGATGTTAATGTTTTTATTAGTGACAAGGGCAGTATTAGTACATAAATGTTTATGAAACCCTGCCACTGTAACCATTTGCTATTTTGTAACAGCATGCATCCATCTTATATATTTCAAAATGTAGTAAGAAATCAAGCATTTAGAGCCTCTAGACTGAATCCAGAAGAAGAAGATTTTAATAGTTATACTATTAGACTACTTAAACTTTTTGCAGAAAGAGGCTATAATGAACCTAAAATTACTGGGGCTATAAGTAAAATTACTGGGTTAAGCAATAGTAGTGCTAAACCTTATTTTTCAGAAACCCATAAAAGTAATGATAATATAGAGAAAATGAAGCCAGCTAGGAAGTTGGAAGCTCCGCTATACTACTCAAATAACGCTAGTTCATATGCACAAGTCATTAGGAAAATGTGGCCTTTGTTAACTACTGATGCTGAGATTGGAAAATTGGTAGATAATCAACCTAAGTTTCTATTCAAAACTATGAAGTCTCTAAAGAGGCAGTTGTGCTGTCCAAAAGATGCTGTAGCTAAAGAAAGTTTTTGCTCAACTAAACCATGTGAAACATGCATAGTCTGTAAGTATATTGACATAACTGGCAGTTTTTTCATCCGGATCAACATAAGAAATATATTTTCAAAGTTTCTGCCACTTGTGATACAGCTCATGTTGTTTATTTAGCACACTGCCAATTATGCCAAAAAGTCTATGTTGGCAAAACAGATAAATGCTTTAGAGACAGAATAAAGGATCATCTTTACCATTTCAGTAAAAAGAGTAGTTTTAATGCTTTAGCCCAGTATATTAAAGAGACCAGTACTGAACATAGCTTTAAATGTATGGTTATAGGTAGAATCATAGAGAGTGTTACAGGTGGTGACATTAAAAGTCTCACTGAACAGCTTGAGGATAAGTGGATTATTAAGGTTAGGGGAGATTATGGACATAGACTTAATGATAAAGTTCCCATATAACCCATTTTAAAAGTCAGGCCATTGTTTAAATAATTTGGAAATATTTGATGTCATGGTATGAATGAAGTACGTGCAGTTTTTAACTAATAGAGCTTTATAAGGCTGTTAGTCATGTGACCTAGTTTGATTTAATTGATTTTAGTATTTAAAGAATCCTATTTTAGAGTTATATCACATCTGATGAAGCAGGCAACTGTGAAAACGCTTATGTGATTTTTATTAAATAAACAGAAACTATATCGGAATTTACACTGGGGTCCTTGACCATTTTTGAGTCCTACTGTGTTTTTGTACTAGTTTATTTGTTTTTTTCATGTGGACTCGAAGTCTGGCAGTTGCTGGTGGTTTTTTATCTTATTGGCCACCATATGTCTATTGTAGTGATGAAGGGTTTCTATATAGCACACTTGATTAGGAAAGGCATTACCTCTAGAGCAAAGGAAGTTATCACCCCTCAATACTCATCACAAATCAGGCTCATAATTGAGCATAATGCCCCTTTTGACGTGTACCATACAAAGCACCCACAGCAATTGGAGAGACCTCAGAGGTTTCTAACTAAGAAGATCAATGGTCTCCAGCATGTGCCTTACGCAGACAGACTAAAGTCCCTGTCACTATACTCAGTATTGTATAGACTTCTTAGGGGAGACATATGCCTTGCTTACAGTGCAATCTCTGACCCAAACCTAATGAATTTGCTGCACATCCATAAATCAAATGGGACTAGAGCTACCCATTCCAGGGACCTAAATATGGCCTGCAACTTAAATAGAATGTGCTGGAGGGACAGATTTGTCTCCCAGTGACTGCTGCATCTTTGGAATAGGCTACCAATTCATGTGAAGCAGAGCACCTCTATGATACTGTTCAAAAGGAATCTGGAAGACAGGATGTGGCACCATAAATTCTTACCGGGGATAGTGCCCACAACCCTTCTGGATATGGGCAGTCATTAATAAATACAATCCTGGGTACTGAATAGAGTATCTATGGTATTACATTAGGATAAATTGCTACGCTTGAAATAACCTCCTGGTCGATGACCTAGTAACCTCCTATGACCCTATGATCAAACCATGTATTACAAGAAGCAACTCTTTAACAGCTTGTAGTGCTCCTCATCTTCACTATGTGCTAGACCAGCTGTAGTATCCCAAACACACTGCATTTCATACATATTTGCTTGCAAAAAACAAGCTAAATTAAAATTCTACTCATAGTTAAAATATTGACATTAATCTCATAGACTTCATGCTGTTCAATTTATTCACAGCTGAATGATAAACACAACTGTCAACATTCAACAAAACAAGAAAACCAAGAATCACATCCAAAGAACAAGTCGTATACGATGTTTCTATTTACTACAATCAATTTCCTTCCTTTACAACCTAAGTACTCTGATTCATAGGAAGTTGCTAGGGTTATAGTCCAGGGGGCCATTGTGGAGCCTAGCCCAAGCTTCCAGTTGCCCCAAAGTAATTTGAGGTCAAGTGACTTGCTCAAGGATGGAGTATAAATACAAGGCAAGAATCAGAGATGTTCTGCAATAACTTGAGAGATAAGAGCAATGTACTCTAAAATCAGTTAAAAAGTTAACAAAACAGCAGATTTTGCATCAACATTAATTTTTAGTTTTTATTTATCCTCTGTTAACTGGGTTATCCCCATTAGGCTACTGACTTCTTTTCAGGGGAGACATGAGGGGGTAGTTATACTACAAAGGGACATTTGGCCATGGAAGTGGGAAATTCCCCTACTTGTCATTGTTGTGAGTGGGAATCATTTTGGAGGAGCACTTCCTGTTTCCATTCTAGGCACAGAGGTGGCTTGGAAAAAGAGGGAGACAGATGGAAAGAGAAGGAGAAGGAGATGATGAGGTAGTACAAGAAATGAGGGAGAAAGCAAATTTCGAGACCAGACAATGTGTGCAGGATTCTGAGGAAATGTTTCAAAGAAACCTGTTTGATGGAGTCTGCAAATGATGGATGTACAATTATAACCCCCTAGTTGAGAGGGTTGTAGGATAATTTACTTAAGGAAATGGTGGTGCAGAGTGAGCCAGAAAATGAAGGAGATGTTTCCTGGAGGGACATTATGGAGAAAATACAAAAGGAGGATGCATTGACAATCTTGAAGAATAGTGGTGAAATGGAAAAGAAAACATATGCAAAGAAAGTAAAAAAAAGGCAAAAGTGGACTAGCAGAAAAGAAAGCAGAAAAAATTAAAAATTGAAGTACATGGTAAGGATTCAAAGTAAAGAAGTAAAAGAAATGGACAGGTATAAAGTGTGGGACAATTTAACAGATCCTTTGGGTGTAAAAGCATATGAGGTAAGAGCATTTATTCTTATTAACAGAGAGACATTTTGTGACATTATATTTGAAACTGTTCTTTAATGGAACATTTTCTTGGAGAATTTGAAAAAAGAAAAATTGTAACCCATGGAATCTTTATGTTATAAAAACATTTAACAGGGAAATAAAATTGAAGACTCGTACAATTTCTAACAAAAGTAGAAAAAGAGACTTTGAAAGGGCATTTGAGAGCTTTATGTAAAGAAGTACTGGACATTGCAAATGTTTATGATAAAAGGGGTTTATGGACTGGTGGCTAGAGTTGTAATATTGCATTAAAAATAGAAACAGAAAAAAATTATGCATATACCAAGCATGATAAATGTGGAGGGGAAAGGGATTGTTATAAAATACTGGGGACCACCCAAAACATGTTTTTTTGTGTGAAAAAGGACATTTGATAAGTAATTGTGACAAAAGAAAATGTTATTTTTGTGGGGAAATGGGACATGATGCAAAAATGTGAATTGAAATGTTATAAATGTGAAACAATTGGATATTTATGGATGGTTTGCAAAAATGAAAATAACAGCAAGGAAAAATAAAAAGAAAGAGAAGAAAATGAACAAAGACAAGAACATTTAGAAGTAGTAGAACTAGAAGAAAAAATAGATGAGAAAAAATAATAAAGAGGACATAGAAGAAGGTTCTGAAATAAGTGATAAAGAAAAAAATAAACTGGGAAGTAATAAAAGGAAAATTCCACTGGTAAAAGAGTAAAAAAAAATTGTACGGTTATATACATAAGAAACAAAAAGAAAGGAAATGGATAAAAAAGAATATATACAGCTAAAGACTGAGGATTTGTATAATGATTAAGGTGTTTGACTCACAGGCACAAGGTACCAGTGTTTGATTTTCACCTTTGGGAAGTTAGGCTTAGAATGGTCTGGTAAAAAAGCTAGCCTAATAATTAGCTATTGACTTACAAAACCATGAATCTAACGGAAAATGAAAATTTTAGAGTGCTTTCTGTAAATGTGAATAGTATTAAGAATATATATAAGAAGGATAGGAATTTTGGAGTTATGTAATACATCTGATGTAAATGTAATTATATTAGAAGACAGATTTTTGACAAATGAAGAAAGATTAGAAACAGACAAACTATGGGGAGGAAACATAATCTGAAATTTCAGAAATGAGAGATGTTCTACAATAGCTCTATTCTGTAGAAATGCAGTAAAGATGTATGATTTAACTTTAGCAAAATGGTAAGATTAACCATTGTAGATTTAAAATAGAAAGAACAAGTATATTGAATTGTATGCTTATACTAATTGCAAAGAAAGAGAAAGCTTACTTCATTAGATTGTAGACAATGTAGTGATAAATATGAATATTATAATAACAGGAGACTTTAACTGTCATTTAAGAGACAAGCATAAAAAGCAAGAAAATTATATAAGAAAAATGTTAGAAATTATAAGATGTGGTAAGTTAAATGTATGAGACAAATTTCATGGACTTACAAAAAGGGTATGTCTAGAACTGAAATAGATAATTTTATAGTATCAGCAGGTTCAGTTATAAGAGAAGGGGAGGTAGTTGAAACAGGATTTTCTGATCATCTTGCAATATGGCTAGAGATAAAAGAAAACAAGGAATATATAAAAACAGGCCAAGAAAAACAGGACAAATGAGAAAGCATGGAAGGAAGAAGGAAAGAGATTACCAATACAATTATGGAAAGATCATATTACTTTAAGAACATTTTATAAAAATTGGTCTGAATGGTGGTTGATATTTAAGGGACATATAAAAAAATGTTTTTTTTACAGTGGCAATATGATTTGAGAAAAGTACAGAAAGAAAAATATAAAAGAACATATACTGATGCATTGAAAGATTTAGACTATAATGATATAAAGTACTTTGACAAAGAAAAACAATTATATGAAACAAATCAAGAAAAAATAGTGAAATGAGAGAAATAAAAAATGTAAATGGAGAAAGAAAAAACTCACGAAAAGATTATGAATAGTGTAGTTCCATATGTACAAGAAATGTTTAATGTAAAAAAATAAGGTAGTGAAAAAAACATGAAAGTAAAATAATGTTAACAGAAAAAGAGAATAAAGAGTTGGAAAAGGAGATTTCTTTAAATTAGTTAGATAAACTATTAGGACAAGTTAATATAGATTGGCTACATGCCCAGATTGAATAGGGTATGAAATGTATAAAAATTTAAGGGATTCACAAAAAATATTTTTTAAAGATTTTGAATAAATGGTTCAATGAAGGGATGTGTAGAAAGAATTATACAGTGGGATACTTAAATTCATATGGAAGAAGGAAGACAGAGCAGAATTAAATAATGGAGACCAATAGTGCTGAATTAAGATCTTTATGAAAATAATACAAAATTGAAAATATTATGGAAGATAGCATATATATATAGATATATATATATATATATATATATATATATATATATATATATATATGTAGTATAAAGGGGAAGAGTTGACAAGAATTACTAATGATAGTTAAAGAAATTGTGGATGATATTATAAACAGAAAAGAAGAAGAGAAAATCATAATAGGAGAGCTTAATAAGACATTTGACCCAATTGGACATGAAATCGTATGGGTAATAATAAAAGAATACAAGTGAGAAAGTTAGGAAATTGTGTAGTCAGTGCATAGTAATAATAAAGTAAAAATACTTGTAAATGGCTGGTAAGGCCAAGAGGTACATATGAAAAGTAGTGTAAAACAAGGATATCCAATGAGTTGTATACTCTTTGCTTTAGTTATGATTGTGATAGTATGCAAAATAAATCACAAAATGAAGGAGACTGGTACATAACACCTGAATGATTAAGAATTGCAGTTCTGTTAACATATGCAGATGACATAATAATAACTGCAAAAAAATGAAATTTAGATAAAAGAAGTAATAATTGGAACTAAAGTCTGTCTCATAATTATAGGAATGGTTTTAAATAAAGAGAAAAGTAAAGGTTTAGGTGATGTAGTAAACATCAGGGTATATATTTTACAGTGAATAAAATGTGTTATGTATGAAGGTGAGGAAAAAAGATGCATGTGCAATTCAATGGGGAAAAAACAATAAAAGAAACAAAGCAAACATGTATTAGAGGGAACACATAAATTATCATTCAGAAAAAAGACATATTTGATAAATTCAGTACTGATGGGGAAAATAGCATACTTAGCAAGTGTATTTATGTTTTCAACAGTATTTGAAAACCAATTATTGCAGATTTTTTTTCATTTATATGGAGTTCTAGATTAAACACAGTAAAAAAAAGAATACTTTGTATGCAAATAAGGAAGGAGGTAGTTTATGGTTAATTAACCCAGTGGTATATATTGCTTCATTAAATTTGTACAAAGTATTTAAGTGGATAAATGAAAAAAATGAGAGATTAGTAGTAAAACTGTATAAATGTAAGTATGCTAATTGTGGGTGTGGTAAAAATGAGTAAAATAGAAAATAGTGTATAAATGAAGAAATAAAATGTTACCAAGAAAAAAAATATGCTTGTGGAAAATAAATAACCATCCAAAAATTCGCTGGAAACACCAGATAAGGGCTCCGAGACCAACAAAGGTTGTTTGAATTTATTGTAACAAAAGACACCAAGGAATAAAATTTTTCTTATTGTAACAAAACACACCAAGGAATAATTTTTTTCTTATTGTAACAAAACACACCAAACAACCTTTGTTGGTCTCGGAGCCCTTATTTGGTGTTTCCAGCGAACATTTGGATGGTTACAGGTTTTTGTTTGGTTCGCTTTCATCTCTGTCTGGTTTGGTTTATGGAAAATAAAAAAATGATGATATAGAAAAAGATAAAAAAGTGTGGTATAAGAATGTAATGATAAAACATTACTATGTAAAACCATGGGAAAATCTAACAGATAAAAAAAATAAAGCTATAAAAATAAGAAGCAAATGGTATAATCAGAAAGTAGAATGTCAAGAGACTTGTAATAAATTACTAGTAAAAGGAAATATGCCATATAAAAAGAAAAGTGACAGAATATGTTTACATTGCCAAGAAGAAACTATGGAACATGCATTTTTGAAATGTAAAGAAGTAAAAAAATTATAGGCGAAAACTACGTATAGAAGATTTTTTTTTAAAATATAAAACAAGTGGATAAAATAGATGTGGATATAATTAAATATGGAAGAATGGAAGTCAAGAATATGTTAAAAGAATACATAAAAAGGTATGTTATGTGGGTTATATGGAATGAAAGAATAACTGAAATTATGTTTAATGGTAAATAGATTTTGGCAACAATATTAAGTAAAATCAGATGGTTGTTATGGAAAAAGGAGTGGGGTCTAATAGGGATGAAAATTTAGCACGACTGTAAAGGAAATTCTGAATATGTGTAAAATAGATTTATGTATTTATGTATTTGTAAATATGTAAATATTTTGTAAATAAGAGTTATTTTGTATATAAATAAAGGACCCATACTTTTTTCAATAAGTGCTGTGGGATCTTCAATATCCACGTGAGCTACCACCACCTCAAGCAGATAGGCCATTAGTTTAGCACCTCTTCCAAAGGATGACACACTCAGGAGTACAATACCTCCTTATGCTGCAGTATAGTGTCAGCAATCAATCTACCTGCTCTGGGAATAGAACCCACAGTCTTCTGCACCACAGAGACTGATTATGCACCACAAAATTATGAAACTCTTTGCCTGACACTGCCAGAATTTAATCATTTGTAATTTACATTAATAAATAAATAAAGCTAATGTAAGCCTGGCAGTTGGTGAGGAGGATTAAGGCTCTTACCTTTCAATGGGTAAAGTTCAGGGTTTGAATCTGAGCAAAGTCATTTAACTAAACAGTGCCCCTAACAAGAGGCATCTCTCTCTCTCTCACACACACACACACACACACACACACACACACACACACACACACACACACACACACACACACACACACACACACACACACACCAGTTTCTTCTTTGCATAAGGTACTGGCAAGCACTGCTTCTGCCTTAAACACAAAGAAAAACAGTGCTTATATAGACTCAAGTGATGTTTCTGCAGGTATTGTTAAAATTTCCAATGAGTTGATGTGTCTCCAGATGCCACACTGAAGCTGTTAGGTGCTGTTAAAATCTCTTGCATATCCCACTATTGGCTTGTGTCCTGCAGGTGCTATTGAAATCTCCTTCAAGTTGATGTGATGCATATCCCACTGCTGCGTTACATCTGCAGTGTCTCATACACAAGTTTTTGCAGGTGCTGTTAAAATCTCCTGGAAGTTGATGTGTCTCCAGACAAACATACATTGTACGTCACACTGAAGTTTCTGAAGCTGAGAAGGAAGGAACATGTCACACAAATGAAGTAAAATGAAACATCACATGAAGTAATATTTATAGCTAATTGGAACTTTTTTTCTATTTTTTAAGCCAGGTCAGACACACCTCCTGCCAGCAGTGGGTCCTAGGCATCTGCCTAGGTTGCCTTGTGCTGGATCCTGCTCTGCCTATAAAGCACCCTCTGGGCCTTTACTAATGGACCTACTGCACATCTGCAAATCAAATGATATCAGAAATACCCAATTCAGAGACTTTAAACTTTTCTTCAACCTAAACAGAATGGTTTGGAGGGACAGGTACATATCCCGGAGGATACTGTTACTCTGGCACAGACTCTCCATCCCTGTTCCTATTCAAATGCAACTTGGATCAAAGGATGAGAATAAGGAAATTTACCACAGGACTGCTCCCTGTGCTACTAATGGACAGAAGCAGTGTCTAAATGCTGTATCCTGCAGCAAGGTTACCTTTCAACATTCTACAGTATGACCCCAGAAATATTCTTTCACAAATGAGAGCATATAAATAAAAATCATGATAAGGGTATTTTGAACACCTAATCGGATAACAAGGCTAGGCTTAAAGTGGCCTTTCAGGGTAGTTAGTATTGTATTCATGTATGAATCTATGAACAGTGTGAGAATGCAGTCAAATGTGTTTTTTTTTCTTTTTTCTCTATAGGAATAGTGTAACAGACAAGCTACCATTTAGAAAAAAACAAAAAAATTACACAGTCGAGTTGTAAGCCAACAAGATTCAGTTCAGGGACAAACCAGCTATAATATGAAATACTGCACTTAAACTTCTATACTAAACAATATGAAATTAAACACTGTCATTGGTGTTATGCAATAAACAGCCCTACAGTAATACATACAGAAACTCAGCTCCCTAATTATGTTGATGTTATTATTCAGATTTTAATCCAGTTATTCTGGAAAAAAAATCATACCAGTAGATATTGTAGGCAAAGTGATGGGAAAGACTACAGCTAAAGTTACATACAAGTAACAGATTCCTCATACAATGAGCTTACAGTTCATGGCAGCTGGAAGAAAATGTTGGGTATTTGCGAAAGGAATTTCATATGTAGAAAGATTAAATGTGCTGACAGACATAACATATGGTACAAGAAACCACTCCCAGGTTATTTCAGGCCTAGAGGCAAAGCATAACAGAAGCAGCTACTCACGGGATTAATTTGGTAGAGGATCAAGTGAAAGTGAGACATCAGACAGGAACACTCTACTGAATAATAATGTTATCAGTATTATGCTATTCAGATGAATGTTCACATGAATAAGGCAGTCAGCACCCCTCTGGTCCTCCCATCTTTGTAAAAACTGATGGCAATCATAAAATGCCACTAGTCCTCCTCACTTAACATAAAGCAATCTCTCTCTCACACACACACACACACATGCGCGCGCACGCATGCACACACACACACACACACACACACACACACACACACACACACACACACACACACACACACACACACGTGGTATAACTTCACATTTTGGGCCCCCAACTAAATATTTAGGAATGGACCCCCCACCATCATGTAGCTGTTAAAAAGAAGAAGAAGCAGTAGAAGAAGACGACACTTCTGTGCATTCACTGTTAAATAGCTGTGTTAACATTTCTTCACACATTCAAGTCAGTCAAGTTACAGCTGGGTGATGACAGATAACTTATTAACATGGCCTTCTGTATACTCTCTTCTCTGGACATCCTTGTGTGCCTGGTGTCCTGCTATACTGCCATCCTATATTCTTGTCATGTGAGTGTGTGGTAACATACCCATTCATTTATTTATTTATGTATATATGTATGTATGTATGTATCCTTTGTTGAATGAATTAGTCTCACTAAGTTTTCATGGGAGACCTGAGGTGGTATTTATACTACTAAAGGAAATGTGGCTAGGGTATTGAGGAACCTCTCCTACTCCTTTGAATAGGTGCCATGGAATCTTTTACATCTGCCTGAGTTACCTCCAATTCAGGCAGATGGGACCTTGGTTTACCATCTCATCCAAATGATGACACGCTCAATAGTGCATCACCCCCCCCACACACACACACACACACACACACACTTATACTGAACTGCAGTATCAGCAATCCATATCCCTCTTGTGGGAATAAAACCCTCAGCTTTCTGCACCAAGGATGAATGTTCTGCCTGTTGTACCAGTGACACTGCATACATACCATAAGTAGCATAAGCACCATAAGTTATGTCTGTTAGAACACTTTATCCTTCTACATATGAAATCTGTTTTGCAAATACCCAACATTTACATAGCACAGCTGTGTACATCTCCTGCCTTTTGTATGTTATCATTACTGTTGACATCATGCAGCAAAGACAACATGCAGACAATGGTCTTAAGTGGCAGCCTCACCCAGCAATTAGTGACAACCTCTGTTAAAAACATCAAGCACAAAAAGTCTGCAAGCCTTTTACAAAACAGGTCTAGTGCTAAAAGGTTCAAAGAGTAGTGAATTTGCATTTATGTAGGTAAACATTTTGTGAAAATATATAACACTATATTTCTTTAGTTTTTTTATATCTTTAGCTACTGCCCTTTGGTGACAAAAATCTGTTTTGTGAAAAATAAGGCATGGTATTTTCATTAGTTAGTTTTAACTACTGTCATGTGGTGAGAAAAATGCATGTTGTGAAAAAATAAGATGTTATATCTGTCATTAGTTTGTGGACCTTAAACTTCTGCACTGTACTGAGAAAAATGAAAAATGAAACATCCAACATAAACAATTTCTGAAACAGAATGTGTAGTGATCTCACTAGAATTGGGCAATGTTTACACTCATTCTAAGGGAAATAACCATTTGTATATTTGTTGGTGCTTAGGTGGTTACTGGGTTGAAAAGTAGACTGAGGAGTTAATAATTCATTAAAATCATTACTGAACAGTGAAGGAGGAGGGGTGGTATGTGGATGTTGGGGAATGTAGAGAAGCAATTTCCACTGCTACTTCAGTCTGCTCTAGTCTTCCTAATAATCAAGATTGAAGGCTTTAATGTAAGCATAGACATCACTTTTCTGATCATGCTTCTGAAAGCACTGCAGCGTCAGTAGCACAGCAGGTTACACACCCAGATGACTGTAGGTTAAATCCCCATCCTAGGTAGACTGACTGCTGACACTGCAGTGTACTATAAGGGGGGTATTGCCCTCCTGAGTGAGTCATCTATCTCATGAGATGTTAAACTGATGTGCCATCTGCCTGAGTTGGTGGTAGATCTGATGGATGTAAAAGATCCTACAGCACCTATTGAAAAGTGTAGGAGTGTTTTGTGTATGTATGTATGTGTATACATACATACATATATATATATATATATATATATATATATATATATATATGTGTGTGTGTGTGTGTGTGTGTGTGTGTACAAATCACTTATTTAAAGTATTTTTATTTTCATGTTTTAACATATCACACTATTGTTCATATTTACATTTCTTACCTCAACCCTCCATTACTTTTTCCATACCCATAATCTAATCTTTTTTAATATTAATGATAATTTCCAGTTTCCAATAAGCTTAATTTCATCATTCCTTTTATTACATTTATTATTAGTATCCATACTACATAAAACACTTTTCTATCCATAACTCATTTTTTTCACTTGTATTATCATAGTAACAATATTCAACCATGTCCATATTTATACTGTCATTATTCTTAAAATTTCAAAAAAAATCTGTGCATAATTTATTCCATAATTTTTAACTCTCTCACATAAAAAAAAAGTTTCTTCTTCACCACAATACAAATATATCATTTTGTTTCCTTTTTGTAAGGCATATTTCCCTTCAAAAAGGCATCATAACAATGTTTGATAAATATGTTGCCTTACCTATTAGTATTATTTTTTGTTTTCTTTTTGTAAGGCATATTTGCATTTGCTGGCATATTTTCATTCCCAATCACCATAAAAATCTTGATGTTCAACATTGTGACTACACCATTTCTTTCTTTCTTTAATAGCTTTGATATTTTCTTCTGGAATATTTTCCCTTGGATTAAACCAATGATATTTAATAATATTTTTCTACCATGTTTTTCTGTCTTCTTCCACTTCATCAGTCTTTACTTTCTGCATTTTTATCTTTTGTTGGTAATTATATATTTCTTCATTAAAACATTTTTAGTCTTCTTTTGTCCATTCTCTATTTTAGTATTTATAATAATATTATCTGCTTATGACATCATAACTGGAATTTTAATATCCGTATGAACTATAAGCTTTGCATTCTTAATTTTTTGATTACATTCCCTGACTATTATATTCATAGCTAAAGCAAATAAAATACTACTCATAGGACATCCTTGTCTTTTACCATCACTCATGTCTATTTCTTTACTTAACCAACCATTTATTACGACTCTTACTTTATTATTGTTATATTCCATTATAAACAATTGTTTAATTTTATTACATATATATATATATATATATATATATATATATATATACATTCATTATATCCCACAGCATATCATGTTGTAGCAAATCAAATGTTTTATTAATATTGCCTACCATTAGTTTTACATCTTCTTTTTTTTTTGTACAATATCATCCACTACTTGTCTCACTATCATTAATAGTTCTTGGCATCCTTTTCCTTTCATACTATATAAACTTTCCTTCATTATGTATTGCATCTTATTTTCAAATCTTTTCTGTATTATTTTCATAAATATCTTACAGTCTACATTATTTAGCATTATTGGTCACCAATTTTTTTTATATCTTTTTCTCCCTTTTTCCAAATAAATTTTAATATCCCACTACATAAGCCTTTATCATTTATACCTTCATTTCACCATTCATTAAATGCACATAATAAATAGATATTCTGCCATTCTTGCAAATTTTTATCATTTCAAATCCAATTCCATCTGGACCAGCTGCCAATTCTACATTTAACTGTTTGAACATGTTTTCTAATTCATATAATGTAATCTCTTTTTCAGATTATCTGTTAGTTTTTTCTGATATTTTTTTTTGTTTCCCATATCCCTGTACTTTTCTTACTAAACATTTCTTCTACATGTCTTACAACAATTTCCATAATCTATTATTGATTTTTTTTAATTACCTTCTTTATCTTTCGTTTCTCTCATTGCACTACTATCCTCCTTCACTATCTTACTTAAATATGGTGATACTTCTTCCTTTCTTTTTTGTAAAAATATATTTGTCTATATAATAATTCTGTAATTTTATCTTGATTTCTCTTATATATTTTTTCTTTCATAATATTATCTATTATTGTATATTCAATGCATTCCTGATTTTCTTTCATTTTTACTTTACTTTGCTAATGTAAATAACTATCTTTATACTTTATTTTAAAAGTAATCCACTATTCAGACTATTATAAAATGCCTTCATGGTAATGTGATCCTTCCATAAATGAATGGTTACTTTCTTTCCTTTTTCATTCCATTTCTTTTCATTTATTCTTTTTTTATCTTCTCTATCTTTTTGTATTCTTTATTGAATATAACTCCATCCATATTGCCAAATGATCTGAAAAACATATTATAATAGTTTTTTCTTCCATTATACATATTACTTCTGATAACATAAAATAATCAAATTCAGTTTTTAAGCACCCCTTCTGTATGTCCATTGTCTTCTATTCCATGCAACTAATTGCCCACATTTCATTACTTCCATCATTTTTATGTCTTTTCTTCTTTTCTTTTTATTCCCCCTTACATCAGAATTAAAATATACTGTAATTATAATATGCATATTTACAACTACATAATGCAATATCTTCTGAAATAACTTCTCCCTTTCTTTATATATCACATAAGCATGAATAGCTATAATTCTATAAACCTTTTCTAGCCATACAATTGTTAATCTTCCATTTTTACAATGTAACATATAGAATCGTTATTATTTCTCCACATAACATTGCCATTCCTGAACATTGTTCATTCCCATTTTCCATATTTTCCCCATCCCATATTTTTGTGTCTGTAGTCTTTCTTCATAAGTCAGAAATCTTATATCTCTAAAATAATAATAATATCAACATCACATTTGTTACACCATTCTAAAATCCCTAGCCTTCTTGCTATGTTCTTTACACTGTTTACATTAACTGAAAGAATACTTAAATTGTTCCTTTCATTGTTCATTAAGTTAAAGGAGATTGTCTTCCTCTTATACTACTTTATTTAAATTTATATCTGTTACCCATTTCCTTTCTTCTTTTCCTTTATATTAATACATTTGAATTTTCTTTTTCTTTTACTGTTTTACCAACTGAATTTGCCCCTCTTACTACTTTCCAACGTATATCTTCTTCACCACTAGCTTCTGATTTTATTTCTAATCCTCTCCTTTATCATTTTTTTAACTATCTCCCTTTCCCTTCTAAAGTTGCATCTATTTCTATCTCTTTTTCATTTTTGTTTCACTCTATCATTATTCTGATTACAATACTTGGTTCTTTCTCTTTTTCTTTACAATACGTCCATATATGTCCTTTTTTTACATTTATAACATTAAAGTTCACATTTCTTTGCTCCATGTCCTGTTTTACCACATATATAACATAACATTAAAGTTCATATTTCTTTGCTCCATGTCCTGTTTTACCACATATATAACATTTCTTTTTATCACAGTTAATAACTAAATGTCCTTCTTTCACAATAAAAACCTTGTTTTTGGTTGCCCCCAATATTTTACAATGCCTTTGTTGCCTTCAACATTTATAACACTTTTGATGTGCATTATTTTCCATTTCCATTTTTAGAATAACATTATAATCCCATCCCCTGGTCTGTAAACCCCTATTATCATAAACTTTTGAAATGTATATTACTTCTTTATAAATATTTTAAATGTTCTTTTAAAGTCTCTCTTTCCACCTCTGTTGAAATTGGACATGTATCTTCTTTTTTGTCTCTCAAAAAGATGCTTTAATCACATATTCATTCCATGGATTATTATTCTGTCTTTTTTTAGTCACATAAAAACTTTTCCATACTTTGTATAGTTTCAAACAAAAATGTCACAGAATGTCTCTTTGTTAATCAAAATATAAACTCTTACCCCGTGGGTTTTCACTCCCAAGGGTAAAATTATATTGTCCCATACCTCATATCTGTTCACTTCCTGGCTCCTTTTTCTTTGTGTTCTTACGACAAACTTTCTTTTTGAAATGTCCTCTTTTTTGTTTTTCTTTTCCTTCTGTCCACCTTGTATAGTTGCAACTGTTTCCACATATGTTTCTGCATTTGTACACTGGCTTCTTGCAATGTCACTTCTGCATTCTCCTCCTATATTTTTTCTATAATGTCTCCCCATGGCACTTCATTCCCTGGCTCACTTTGATTACTCAAATCTTGCAGTAAATAATTCCACAACCCTTCTGATTGGAGGGTTGTATTCCCCTGTCTTTTTGGTAACAGAGTGAAAGTATTACAGTACTATATGAGTGAAAGACTACACAGTCTTTAGAAAATCCATAGCAAACATCTGTAATCAGGAGCACTATACAGTTAGAAATTTTGATGGGCACGGAATATTTAAACCTTGAGGAAAATACATCTAAAATCTGTCAGTTAATAAAAGTATTAAGGTTATGTGCTGTTGAAGAGTTGCTTTCTGTAGTACAGCATTTGATTCCCTCAGCCTGCACTTGCTTACTAAATAACCTTGAGGAAGTCACTTACCAAGGTAGACAGTGCTCTGGGGCAACTGGGAAACTGAGTTAGGTTCCCAAGTGATCTCTTGGTTTACATGTCTGGTAACTACCTATGAACCTATCCATTCTCAAGTTAGCAAAAGCATTTAAAAACACTGAAAGACAAATTCATTAAAGTCAAGGGGGAGAAAAATAATAGGAGGAGATGAAACAGATCTTCATTTCATAAATAGATTCAAGCAAAGTTCAAACTTAAAGGCATTAGTATTTTATTTTAAATTTTATAGTCAAATGGAAAAGGACAGAGCTTATATACCAGACCTTTGGTAAACATGAGAAACAGATGAGGTGATCACCAGGCTTATAGAGTTCAAGAAAACTATACAGCTTAAAAAGTAAAGCGTATGACAAAAGGTACTTTATCTAGTTTGAACATTCAACCTAAGCATGGAGGAGCAATAAAAACTCATGTTGATAACCCACCATTCCCATGCATGGCATCCCATTCATAGCTCCATAACATGATATGCTTTCTTCCTGCTGCTGGGGGAAGCAGCAAAAACCATACTGATGTTATGGAACTGTAACTGAGATATTATACATGTGGTGATGGGAAACACCATCTGTTTATTATTATTATTATTATTATTATTATTATTATTATTATTATTATTATTATTGTTATTATTGCCACACTAATTAAAGTAAGTCAATAATTTTCAGTAAAATAGTCCCCCTCCCCAAGCAGTCAGGACACTCACAAAAGACTCATATGGAAGGAATTTAGGAATTTAATATCTATGGCAGGCTCAGCAGATGCATAATACTTTTTAAAGAGCTGTTAATTATGAGTCAAGGTACTTCTTGTGACAGCTGCTGCTGACTATCTTTCCTTTTGCAGTGGACTTAACAATGGCTTTAGGCAGGAACCAGCATTTGAAGAATTGCACAAAGCTATATTTTTCCCAGTGGTTTTGCTACTACTCCACCTTGCAGATTACTGTACACTGTGGTGTAAATGGCATGTACTTGCTAATGTTCCTGTACAGGGTTAAACTGAAGAGAGAAACCTGGGCCGGGCACTGTTAATTATGTTCAAGTATTATCCATCATTGCTTGAAAATTAAACTTAAAATCAGATGTTAAGAATATCATGTCTTTCATTAGGAGGCCACTCAGTAGTTTTGTTCAGGCATAGTACTACTTTATGATAGCCAATTCATTGGTTATATGATAAAGTCCGATTCCATTATTCTGAGCATACCAAATTCCCACTGCATTGATATGCAAACAAGGCTATAACATGTGCTTACACATCATACCATCTCAAGTACTAGACCCATAATAAGCGGCATACCCCAGGGATTGGTCTTGGGGACTGTGTTATTTGAGATATATTTTTCTGAGGTGCAGGCCAAAACCAATGGGCTATGGCTGACCAAGTTTGCAGATGACTGCAACCTGGGTGCTGTCATCAATTCCCCTAGTGATGTGGACATCCTCCAAGTGGGTCTCACCCAAACATATGACTGGTGCCAGAAACATGGACTCAAGCTGAATACCAAAAAATGCATTATCGTCACCTTTGGGGAGAGTGACTTCCCCACAAATTATCACATTAATAACAACATCCTAAGCATGCAGTCAGTCATGAGGGATTTGGGCATCCAGATTGATAGCAACCTGACTTTTGACCACAATGTTGTTTCCGTTGTATGGAAAGCTTTCTACATGGCCCACGTTATAAGTAAGGGTATCTCATCCAGGGACAAGAAGGTCATAATATCACTGTATTCTTCCCTTACAAGGCCAATTATTGAGTACAACACCCCTTTCAGCATGTACACTGCAAAGCACATGCAGCAGCTGGACAGACCACAGAGGTCCCTCACCAGGAGAATCCAGGGCCTCAAACATCTATTGTAGACTGACAGGCTAAAAGCCCTGTCCCTCTACTCAGTTTCATATAGACTCCACAGAGGTGACCTCTGTCTAGCATACAAAGCAATCTCAGACCCCACCTTGATGGGACTGCTGCATATCCGCAAGTCAAGCTCCACTTGAGTAACCCACACAAGCTATCTCAACCTGGTCTGTGACATCAATAGGACTTGTTGGAGGGACAGATTTGTGTCCCAGAGACTCCCCCATCTGTGTAACAGACTCCCTCTCCATGTTAAGCAGAGTACCTTATTATCCCTTTTTAAGCCCAACCTGGATAACTGGGTGGGAAACAGAAAATACAGCCCTGGGATTCCACCTGAGTCCCTGCTGGACTGGGGCATTTGGTGCTGACTTGGCTAAACATGGGCTAAACTCTTGGCTAGGCTTATAAGGGCCTCAGAGCCAATAGCCTAGTAACGTTCTATGATCCTATGCATATACATCAATGCACAAGCACACATACACAAAATCAAACTAAGGTACAAGGTCTGATTCTGACCTCTGGTTATAGGCTAGGCTTGCAATAGTCTGCATACTGATATCCCAGTATTTACCTAAGCACCTATATGTACTAGTATGTCTACAGTTTGCCAAGATTAAATTCCCCAAACTTCAAGTCTCCAAGTCATAAGACACCAAAGTACAAAACACTGAAAACTGTTTAACCTCTTTGTTATGTGTCTAACTAGGCACATTCAGCAACTGGAATGTTCATAGAGGTTCTTAACTAAAAGAACACATGGCATAAATAGCATGTCCTATGCAGACTGCCTCAAAGCCCTACCCCTGTATTCTGTCTCCTACAGGCAATGGAAGGGAGATCTATGCCTGGCATGCAAAGCATCTAAGGACCCCACAATGATGGACCCCCTGTATATCCACAAAACAAACAGCACCAGAATTACTCATTTTAAAGACTTAAACCTTGCCCGTGATATAAATAGGACTTGCTGGAGAGACAGGTATGTATCCCAGAGACTACCCCTTCTCTGGAACAGGGTCCCCATTCATGTGAAGCAGAGTTACTCCCTAATCTAATTCAAGTGTAACTTGGGCAAGTAGATGGGGAACCAGAAATTCACCCCTATTTTGGCACCTACCTCTCTAATGGACACATGTAGTCTGTAAATGGTTAATTTCACCTCGCAAGCCTCTGTTTACACTACCAAAGCTACTAGAACTTGTCAGAGATTTGGGATGCATGGCTATGCTTAAAAAGGCGCCAGTGGTTTTTAGCCTAGGGCACACTGATAAATCTTACATAAGAAGGGAATACAAACATACACCCAACACCACTTTACTTAATTACTCTAACTCTGAGGTCACCACTACCACTGAAAAGAGTCATTGTAACTCTCAGAGTTTATGTTTTGTTTTTTATGGTTTTGAATTTCCATCACCCAATAACCCAGTTTTGATGACTCGCTCATTGACAGACCAGGTTTTACAGTGCATCTTTCCTCTTTTAATTATTACATGCATAATGTTATAAGAGTTAACTACTGCCCAGACATTTATTGATAGGCATTACCCTCACCCTCATCTACTTTGCTCCTAATTATGGGCAGATTACTTTGAAAGCCTAGGAGCAATAACTTGGAGGAGAAAGAGAATGGGAAATAAAATAATAAAATAAAAGGCATAAGAAGAGACCCTAATGTTTTTTGTTTTCTGTCTCTTAATATAAACTGAGATGATCAAACCTAATACCAGTTCTTGCATTCATTTTCTTTAATGTTTAATGCCTTCTTTCTCTAGGATGTGGCTACCTCGAAGATGGCTGTAATAATCTGCTGAAGTCAGAGGGGTACAACCCTCCCCCCAAAACAAAGTTCAACAGTTTGTGGTGGCGACTAGTATTCTAGTTATGTTTTTTAACAAACTTTTTAACAGTTTTACCAACTTCCACAATTTGATGAATTCTGTTTCACTGAACTACCTCTAATCCTTTATAGCTGTAATGTAAGCCAGTAATGCAGCCCAGTCTGAAGAAAGACAAATGACTGTACTATGTGGACCATATCCTGTCTCTGTACCAGTATCTGCCAAGCCAGCTCTGGTGCTATAGAAGGATAAAGCTCTAGTTATGAGGCAAGTGACTAGAGTTAAATTAACACATCTGGTGCCAGATGGAGCTGACAGGAGAAGGGTGATGTGACAAGGCTTTCCCTACTTACCTATCTTTGGGAGGAGGAGGAAGAGAAGGAGGAGGAAGACTGGGAATTACATGACTGCAGAGAATGTGCCACTTCTACAGTCCCAGTTATTTATTTATTTATTTACTTCCATGTGTTTACCTGGTAGGTGAGGTGGCCCATTGACTCTTTTCAGTCATGAGTTAGGTACTGACAAACAGTGCATAACATTGCAGCCAGCATTGTTTTACATAGCTGATGTCATAGAATGACAGCACACAGAGGATACAGAGATGAACAATAATATGTAATGGTACTGCTTTGTATAGAAATTTCTTAAAAATAAGTATAATAAAGAAAGAATAAAGCACAATATAACTTATATACACGTAACAGAAGCATTATATCTATCTGTCTGTCTATCTGTCTATCTATATATCTATCTATCTATCTATCTCTCTCTCTATGTGTATGTTGATGCTAAAAAGTTTCAATTGATATGCAGCAAGACTGCGTTATAAGGGAAGAGAGAAAGAAAACAGTAAACATAATACTCTGTAATAAAGACATTCCATAAATGAATTGAAGGTACATAATTCTTCTATGAGAACTCCCAGTATAATCTGAGCAGCTTTATTTGAAAAAAAATTTAGAGGGTACTTGGAGTATTTTAGTGAGCATCAAGAAAGCAAGTGCATTTGGCCTCATTTTATAGATGTTGATGTAGTCGTGTAGTGACGTTTTGAATGATTTCAGTGTTAGATTGGTTTCCACATTATTAGGGAGTTGATTCAATAGTGCAGGTCCTAATCTTGAGAAAGCCTATTCAACCACTATAGTTTTGGATTTAGGTCATGTCAGAAAGACAAAGTCAATCTGACCATTTCTAAAGGACTAGATTAGTTCCCAGATGGAGAGAATGGTTATCAGTGGAAAGCAGGAGCCTAGTTCAAGAATTTGAAAACATCAATGTGCTGTGCTAAGGAGAATGATGGCCCTGTTTGAAATAAGTAATTACATGGATTGTTTAAAAAGTTGCAATGATGCATGCTCATCTCTGCTAGTAGAATAAATCTACATATTTTATTTTCTGCTATTTATAGCTTATGTGTTTCAGGGTGAATTTAGGGAAACCATGGTAAACCATATTTAAGTTTTGGGAGTAACATATTTTTAGTTATGGCCATTCATGCAGTTGGTGATAGTAGGTTAGAGACTCTATAACAAAGTTTGAGTCAAGAAGTTACTTTAATAATAATGCCATGATTGTAAAGAGAGACAGTTAAAGTCAGATGAAGAGTGATGTCTCAGTATCTTTGTTGTACTTTTTCAGAAACTGGATTCCTTTAGGGTCCTTGATCATTAGAGGCAAGCAAGTGGCAAGTTTTTGAGGTATTGTAAAAAAACTTAATAAAAACAATTTAATATTTGTATTCTTAGGATAAAACAGGAATTTGTTATTATGCAGTCAATTAGATCATTTTGTGAAGGATGCTTGGAGTTTAGGTTGGAGGTTGTGATGAATTTTATTGCAGTCAGTCATTACTATACCTTCAGTGTACATTACTAGTTTGAGGTAGGTGAGTCTAGAATAATGTCATTGATAAACAGGAAAAATAGCAATAGGCCTAGCGGTCAGTCTTGTGGTAACTCAGTTAAATGTGAAAGATCCCGCTGCACTTATTAAAAAGAGCAGGGTTCCATGGTACCCTGGACAAATTTCCCCAAGTCAGTATACACACCAACTCAAGTCTACCTTGAAAAGTGACCACAGGCCAAATATAACTAATCCAGTCAACAAAGCATTAAAAAAAAAAGATAACAAAATGGTTTTCTTAAGTACTGGACATCATAAGTCTTGACTTTGCTATACAGTATTTAATACTGCAGGATACAGACAATGCAGTACTACAGATAGAGAAAATGTCCTGAATTAAATGTTGCTTAAAAAATCCTTAGTGAAATGACCTCACCTAGAACCAAAAATTAAAACGTTAGCTATATACAGAAAACACAAATTCAAGAAGTGCTGAAAACTTAGTGATATCTTTATGGTCCCGTTGTGCATATAATGTGTAGCTAGATAAATGGATTTAAGATCCTGACTCCCATTCCCCTATCTTTTGCTGGAGTTTATTCAGAGTCTGCCCGCAATGCCACATCATCTGCATACAACAACTTTGTTGATCTGTCCCCTCCAACCTATCTGCTAATGTAATCCATCACCAGTATGAACAGCAGTGAGCTCAGAGGTGAACCCTGATGCACGCCCACTCCCACTGGGAACCCCTGTATGAGACAGAACACTGTCCATATTTGAGTCTTTGGATCCTTGTACACAGCCTGCAATAATTCTACTAATGTTTCTGGGACTTTGAACCACAGGTGGTGAGTAATTATATACAAGGGGAGAAAAACCCCACAATTGATTAAATATTTTACAATGAGGTGGCGAGTAGTTAGATACAAGGGGAGAAAAGCCCCTCAACTGATTAAATATTTTATAATAAGGTGGTGAGTAATTATATAAAAGGGAGAAAAGCCCCACAACAGATTAAATATTTTACAATGAGGTGGTGAGTAATTATATACAAGGATAGAAAAGACCCACAACAGATTAGTTTACAATGAGGTGATAAGTAATTATATACAAGGGGAGAAAAGCCCTACAACAGATTAAATATTTTACAATGAGGTGATGAGTAATTATATACAAGGATAGAAAAGACCCACAACAGATTAAACAGTTTACAATGAGGTGATAAGTAATTAGATACAAGGGGAGAAAAGCCCTGCAACAGATTAAATACTTACAATGATTTTGGGAGAAAGTCTCCACAAACAAGCATAAAAACATTTTACACTAGCAGATAAATAATTATATACAAGGGGAGAAAAAACCCACAAAAGTTAAAACACATTAAAACAAATTGGGGTGTACCTTTTATACAAGGGACTAACAGCCCCGACAACAGATTAAAATGCATTTACAGAATATTGCTAGGAGATTTCCCACATTACTTTCTACTACTCTGTTTATCAGTCATCCTCTCCAGAACTTTCATGCAGTGACAGTCATTTGATACCTCTGTAATGATCTACAGTTGTGAATGTCCCCTTCGTTACTGTCACTAATATGCTTATGCTCCAGTCTTCTGGGTATGCCTTTCTCTCCATACTGTTACAAGTACCCTCAGGAGCCATTTCTTCCTTATCTCATAGGTTCATAGGTGAATACTAGGCCAACTGCCTTGGAGGGCTATTTTAACCCTGGCCAATAACATGAGAATCAAATCCTGTATCTTGTGTCTGTAAGGAGATGACTTTAACCATTATGACAAACCCACCCGACATCTTGATCATATCTGCTGTGCCCTCACCTGAGCCTGCTGCTTTCCCTGACTTCATTTTCCTTAGTGTTGTTCTTACTTCATCTAGGGTGGGCTCCTCCTATTCTTTTACTGTAGGCTGTGTCTGAGGGAGTACAGCTTCTGTGGGGTTTTCTTCATTCAGAAGCTGCAGGAAGTATTCCTTCCATTTGCCTCTGATGTCCTGTAAACTGGTGAGCAGATTGTTTCTGGCATCCCTTATGAAGAGTGTCTGACTATCTTGTTTATCTCTCTGTTTTGCCTTGCAGCCTGATAGAGTTTCTTTGTGCCATTTACTGAGTCACTTTCTGATGCCTTGTTCCTTATTTATTTAATTAATTAATTTTACATTTGTTGACCGGGAGTGTCTGACTGAGCTGAAGCCCTTTTTCAGCAGAGGCCTTGGGAGAAAAGCTCCATGTAATATAAACAAACAATTTTACAGTACCAAGGTACTTTAGGAAACAAATATGATAATACACAATGCTTAATGGCCAACGTCAAGAGAGAAAACCAATGTAAACAGCAACAGAAACATCATTATATAAAGGTAGTATGTTTACAAGAAAGGCTAGGAAGTTTTCTATTTAGACTAGATGTTATATAATATATTAAATATCGTCAGTATGTTACAGTTGTTTCCAGAGAAATAAGTAGAAAAGAAAGTGTAGAGGTGACTAGAAGAGAAAGGATGGAGTAGGCTAGAAGGATAGGGAATGATTAAGGGGAGAACAGTAAGGAGAGAGGAAAAAGAAGGTATCTTGGTTAGATAGGTATATTCAGGGAGGGTGAGAACAGTGGCAGGTCCAGTACCTGATAAAGTAGTCTCTTGTAACCAGCTTGAATTGTTTAGGATGTGTGAGCGTTCTGATTTCTAGTGGGAGTTTGTTCCATGCTAAGGAGGGGTAGTAACTTTATATGTTGCACCCATTACTATTGCATCTCCTCTTTTAGCCTGTTTGTTAGCCAACCTGTATTCCTTCTTAATTTGGTCCATGTTTTCTATCTCTCACTTTTTTCTTCACTCTTTATTTCTTTTGAAGACTTCCTGGACTTCTGAATTCCACAACCAGCTTTCTTTATGCACCTTATTTCCATACCTGGCTAGGCCGCATATCTGTTCTAAAGACCTCACACATGCTATTTTGAGGGACTGCCATTTTTCCCCAACTCCACCTATTTCCTCTTCTTCCTGAGGTGCTAGAGTCCTGAGCAGTGAGAAGGATAGCTGCTTCAACCAGTGCCCTGGCCTGGTACTATGATACATCAGTGCCCCACCCCCTCAGCTCTTCAAATGAAGAACAAAAAAAAGCACTTTGCTGTTATAAACTAATCGCCACATTGACACCTCCCCTCCCTTCTGCCCCAGTCATTTAGACTCCTGCTTCTGTGCCATGCCAATAACCCTCCTTCAAATTATTTTATTAAAAAAAACTTTCTTCTTTTAAACTGTAGTTTATACTCTGCCTTTCATGGAGTGGTACAGTGCTCATGTTTTAGTTTAAAAAAAATATATGTAGCAAACTGCTTGCTATAAATGTAGCAAACAGTTGCTACAGTTTATAACCTGCCTGTATGGACAGCTGCAGCACTCAGCTTTTAGTTAAAAAACAAACTTTTTTTTATTTTTAAACTGCAGCAAACTGCTTGCTACAATGTAGCAAGCAGCTGCTACAGTTTAGACCACACACCAAGTGGTACAGTGCTCGGGTTTGACTGCCAATGCAATACCGGCTTTTAAAAGCCAGTATTGCATTTAAGAGAGATCAGGAAGCACCCCCCCCCCAACACTTTGTTCCCAGGGCAGTTGCCCCTCTCGCCCCACCCTAGCTATGCTCATGCCCTGAAAAATTCCTTGAATTACTGTGCTCTGTCTTTCTCCCTCTCTCCGTCTTCAGTCAACTTCCAGGTCTTCAGCCTAGCCTCTGTTGACTTTACAGCCTTCTCTGACTACTGCTTGTAACTGATTGTAGCAACCATTGGTTTATGCTGTGGGCCAACTGTTTTACTGGAGATGTCTTTGAAATTGCTGATTGGTGCCTTTCCCTTACTTGAAGTAAGTCTACTTGAATTGCATGTTAGTCACTCTCTTATGTGATTTTCCATACAGAAGTTCTAGAATGACCTCAGCTTCTTTATTCCTGTTGTCCCACACATGTGGACGCAAGCAGTTCTCATATCCTGTTCTGTCTGTCCTAATATGTGCATTCAGGTCCCCATTATCAACACCAATTTATTTTATTATTTATTTTATTTTCCATTTGTTTACTGGGTTAGTCTGACTGGACACAAGGTGACCGTTTTCAGCGGGGGCCTGGGGAGAAAAGCTCCAGATACATAGTAAAAAAATTATAAAAAAAATAATAAAAATAATAAAAAATTGTATAAACATAGCTATTTCGTACAAAGAGCATAGAACATATAAAAAGAGTAAAACCAGAGTTTTACAAATGATGCAGCATACAGTGGTTAGAATATTGAGAAACAAATAAGATATTATACAACAAATATACAATTGCTTCATTTCAAAAAGAAGTTTCCATAGCCAAACAGCGTCATAAACCAGAAATCATAACTATAAAGGTGGCCTAAACACCTGGTTCACAGTACTATGCACTAAGTGAAACTACACAATACACCTGTGATCTAGGGATGTTGAAAGTCAGGAACAGGTGAAATTAGTCTGGTTCTGTACAGGAACAAGTTTTAAATAGGAAATTTCTTAGTAGGGATTTGAAAGTATGTTTTCTACTTACACATCTAATGTCAGGGGGTAGAGAGTTCCAGGCCTTAGTAACTGCATAGGAATAAAAGGATTGGCCTGAGCAATGTAAGCAATTGGTAACAGTCAGTAGGGTGGTATTGGAAGATCTTAGTTGATGCACAGTATTATGGAAGGTGAGCCGCCCAGAGAGAGCAGGTATTTTATTTGGTTGGTATAGTAGTTGATGGGTCAGAAGACACTGATTGTATTTTAGTAGGTTAGGGAGTTCTAACCATCCTAGTTGTCTTAGGGAGAGGCAGTGATGAAAACTAAACTTAGCATCGGTTGCAAATTATGAGATTTTACTGTAGGAGGTAGATAGTTGCAGAAGGTCAGACTTGTTTAGGTTAGTTAGAACTGGGGAAGCATATAATAAGGTGCAAAGTAGATGAGTATGAGAGATAGTGAGGAAGTGAGTGTGAGGAAGCTCTTGCAGTGGTAGAGTGAACCTAGTTTTTTTATGAACTTTGGCAATTGTTAGTGTTATATGTTTGTCAAATTTTAGATTTTGGTCAATAGTTACACCTAGTACCTTGGCTTGAGTTACTGGTGTGATAAGGGTATTGTTGGAGGATGTTATTGAGAATGGTGAGGTGGGGGTGAAAGTTTTGGATAGGTGGAAGATCATGAGTTGGGTCTTAGATGGGTTTAGTATGAGTTGGGAGGAATTTAGCCATTTTTCTATAGTAGTAAAGGCTTCATGGGTTCTATCTTAGAGTAATTGTAGAGAGGGGGCTGAGTAAATAAGGGTGGTGTCATCAGCATACTGTACTATGTTAGTCTGTTGGGTAGCCGAGGGGAGGTTATTGGTAAAGATGGAAAATAGTAAGGGAACAAGAATGGATCCTTGCGGAACACCTTGTCCCACAAGGGGTGCATATGCCCCTATTGGCCATTGTGTGCCTGTCATAAAGCCCAGCAGCCCAGGGTCAATAAGCTACTGGCTAACCAGTGTCTAGGTGCCCAGCTTGGGTTATCTGGGATAGCTTTGTTGAGTGAAAGCTGGACGTAAAGCCAATCAATTTGCCAATTCATGTTGAACTTCTTTTCTAGTAGGTCCTGCAACTCTTGCCTGAACACACTCTTTTTTTTCCTTTTCAGTGCCACCTTTGCTGTGTGGCACAGGCTGTTATTATGAAAAATGCCCTATCATTACACTGGAGTTTGAGTGCCATGAGTTTGTCACTAATTCTGATGACATCCCTAACTGTCTTTCGAAGCCTTTAACTCTATACAGTTCCCACACTATTTCTAAACTGTTCTTTCCCTAAGAAACAGACTATGGATCCCATGTCAAGTGGCTTTGCTGCACTGCCCTTCCATATTGTCTCATGAATACATAGGAAGTTCAGCCTTCACCATACCATCATATTATCCATTTCCAAGTTGCATCCTGTCAGTGAACCTGCATGGAGTGTAGCAATTCTTAGTTCTTAATCAGCAGGTTGATTGATTTTACATCCAGCTTTCACTCAACAAAGCTATCCTAGGTAACCTAAGCTGGGCAATTAGACACTGGTTAGCCAGTAGCTTATTGACCCGGGGCTGCTGGGCTTTATGACAGGCACACAATGGCCATTAGGGGCATATGCATCCCTCCCACCATTAGCATAGGTCCCTGGAGTGGAGTAGGTCAAATCGTCAACTTATCACCAGCAAATATCCATGCTCATTTTTGGCAACATTAGTTAGCACTACTGAATCATCTAGAGCCAATTTTTACACGATCAAATAGCTAGCCCTTATATGGCACACAATCTGCAATCTGTATTCTCCTATCTTGAGGATACTGTGCACTACAGTTGATGCCCAAAGCAATGGCACCATCTAGTGTTTGTGCTGCTCTCCACAACTCTATTCTTGGGTGAGTTTGAGGTGGAAACACTCTGCATGTTTTGGGGAGGTAGTAGGGAATCCACAGAGACACAGAGAACATGCAAACTTCATACAGGCATTGGCTAGAGGTCAGGCTAGAACCTTGTACTTTGTGCATGAGAGGCAAAGACCTTAATAATTATGGCAACCAGTCTGTTGAACAAGTCTTTTTTCTTTCCACATATATATTTCCATGATTCATTATATAAATATTTTCATTAGTCAGTCTAGTGCATAGTTCAATAAAGCAATAATTCATGACTGTGCGTGGGTATATCAGGATTTACCCATAGTTGGTGTGGTTTGATCACAAGAGTGAAGCCTGTGTGATTAAGCAAAGCCAGACATGGATAAATCCTGATATAAGCATGCACAGTTATGGATTATTGCTTTTATACAATAACATTATTTAAAAAAGAAATTACTTACCTTTATTAAATAATGCGATTGCATAATGAGATTTCTGTCTTCTTCCATGTTGTCTTCACTATTCTGATGTACTGCACAGGAGAAGCAATGGCGAAAACAGAACCTCCATTGTTGTTTGTTTAGTTTTTTTTTAACTGTTAAAAAACAGACATTTACAGGCACAACACAAAAAATATGAAAAAAAGGAGGCATGTTTCTGTTTTACTTTTGCAGAATGTACCCAGTTTTTCTCATATTTTGCTGTGTCCTCCAGTATATGCCAGTGGAAAAGTCTGGATGGGCAATGGCACTTTAGCAGACATACTTTTTTTCTATTGGTCAATGCTTGATTTACACTAGGCACACTGGTTGGACTATCCAAGCAGCATGCTTGTTTTTGAATAATAATGAGCCATTGTTGTACAATAGTTATTAGTTTTGCAATGAAGTAACACAATATCAATATAGTGTGTGTGTGTGTGTGTGTGTGTGTGTGTGTGTGTGTGTGTGTGTGTGTGTGTGTGTGTGTGTGTGTGTGTATGTATATATATATATATATATATATATATATATATATATATATATATATATTAGAAACCACAACCCCAAAGCAAGGACTAGAGAGCATACAACGATATGCTTAAAGTAGAACAAATCTTCCCAGTGTATGCATACGCCCAAAATTGGCGTCCGTTAATGCAGATGGGATACAACAGCTTAATATGTCCGTTCGCAAATAGCATCCAACTATAAACTTAAAACAGAACTTCTTAGTTCATAAAACGCCACCAAACATGACATCCGTGAATGCGGAAACCATATAACAGCCGATGATATTAAAGTAAGAAATTGAGCATAAACAGCCTCTACCATATGACCGGAGCTCCAACATCCAATATCCAACATCCAAAACGAGACCACGAAGGCTTCCAAACTTTTCTCTAGATAAATCCACAAAAAGTCGATGACACCATTCGGTTCAGTTCAAACTACCATTTAATAGTAAGCGCTTTCACGGCTATGAGAAGCCGCTTCTTCAGACAAACAGGTTGGCGCCATTGAGGCGCAGAATTTATACATACTCTACAAACTTTAAGGTCTCCTCCCACAAGCATCTAAGCAAATATTTAAAGTGCCAGTGCAATGTTCGTCAACCTCACTACTACAAAAATACTTTATAGCATACTTTATAAAATAAACTTTATGAAATAAAAACAAATATTTTAGCATACAATATTATGCATGCAGAGCCATAAAAATAAAATAATATAATAATATAGTAAAAACGCAATGGTCCTACATTCTAACATCAAAATATATATAAAAATACATGTTACTATAACATTATTTAAATTAAACATAAAATTAATATTAATGGTGCCAATACAATGTCCGTTACCCTCTCTACTGCAAAAATACTTTTTACAATAGAGACAAACACTTTAACACAAACTACAATAATTAAAAACTCCTAATAAACCTGAAATTCAATATGTGAAGACATGAGTCATGGCTAAGGCATGATCGTGAAAGGCAAGATTCCTGAGATATCTAAGAATGTTAAATATGCCTAAAACTAAGAAACCTGTAGCTCGTGTGTAAGACTGACGTGGACTGCAATGATAGAAATTCCTCATAAACCTAAATATCATTAAGGGAATTCATGAATATAGCATAAACAGCAATGTTACCTACAGCTATTGGTACTAGAATTCTAACTATAGAATACAAATATGATGTACAAAGCTAACGTAGACTACAATAATTCAAAACACCTCAAAACCTAGATGTCATCATAAAATTCATGAATTACAGATATTACATTAACATGATGTTACTAAGAACAATGTGTACAGAGACATCTGACAATTAGGTGCATATATAGAAAAATCAGATTCTTATACATTATGGCGATAAATATAAAAATAAAAATATAAAAAATACACCAATATCTATCTACTAAATACATGTGTAAATAAATCAATTACATCTACAAAATATATATATGAAGGTTATGTAAAAAATGTGTGATATATACAGAGGTTAACAAAAATTCAATTACATCGATGTATACATCCAATATCTACTAAATACATGTGTAGATAAATCAATTACATCTACAAAATATATATATGAAGGTTATGTAAAAAATGTGTGATACATACAGAGGTTAGCAAAAAATGTAATTACATCTATGTATGCATCCAATAACGAGTATGCATGAAAATATCCCCTATAAATATGGAGGGCCTGACTGTGAAATGAACTAAGATTAATGCTGAGAAGGGCAAATACAGATCCTAACGACAAGAGCACATCAACACTATAGAGTAACAAGGGCCAAATGTAGAATACATATGCATGTTCAAGTAATGCACATACTAAGCATGGGAACCATTCTTCCAACCTAATGATCATCTCAATACAGATTATCTGTACTTCAGGTAATCCTGCCAATAGAATAATAATGGCAGAAGATAGTGGTAGTATAGGTGGACCTGAATATTATCTCAATGGTCTTCCTCTCAAGTGAGGTTTTATTGACAACACCTCATTTAGGCCCTTCTCCCTATGCGCAGCTAGCCTGCACATCCATCTTAACTCAGCTTGCTCAGTAAGATTAGTTATATCACCTAGCCTCAAACTAGGTTCCACTACTTGGAAAACTTGAAATAGAAAAGTGTGCATGGGGCCTTCTCTAAGTGTGTGCTTTGCTAAGGCACTGTATTCTTGCTTTCTGATCAAACAATAATTGTGGTCACGTATCCTTTCTCGAAGAGTTCTATTAGTCTTGCCCACATAGAATGAGAAGCATACAACGCAATGGGCTACGTAAACAATATTCCTAGTATTGCAGTCACTGCTGCAGTTAATGGTCCAAAGGTGGCCAGAAACCGGATGTCTGTAGTAATGGGATTCATCTATGAATCTACATTGTTGGCACTTCCCGCATTTACTGGTTTTCTCAAAACCTGTTCTCTCATGGATGGTAATACTCCTCGTACCACACAGCAGTCTCTTAAGATTTAGCATGTTACTGAAGACAAAATTCGGAGTGGGTCCTACTATCCTCGTGATGTTGCTTTCTGCAGTGAGTATATTCCAATTTTTCAAAATTATAGATTGGAGTTGATGTGTACCTTGCCCATAGGGTACAACAAAACCCAATGATCTGTCCCCATGGCACTGATTGGGTTTGTCTATATTACTTTGTCCACCAAAAAGATATGGCTTGGCTCTATTCTCCCTAAGATCAGTCATCTCTCTGTATACCTTCTGGATTTCTTTATGTGTATACGAACGTGCCTTGAGCCCTTCACTGAGCTCATTCAACCCAGTATGATAATCATCCTCTTTCGTTGATAACCTCGAGACCCTCATGGCCTGGCCCTTGATAATGTTCTTGAAAATGTGGGGAGGATGCATGCTGTCCCTGTGAAGGAACGAAGGTTTGTAACAGGTTTTACGATGAATCTTGGTATTAATCGATCCTTCCCTTTTAAAGAGGGTTACATCCAAGAAATCAATGCTTGTAAAATCAAAGTTCATGGTAAACTTCAAGAAAGAACTACTAGAGTTCAACTCTTGGTGGAAAGCATGTAGCTGCTCAATGCTCCCTTTCCATAAAAAGATGAGGTCATCCACAAACCTTCTGTAAAATAAGATGTTTGAATTTTTTATAACATAGGCTTCTTCAAAGGTCGCCATGACCAAATTGGCATAGCTGTTAGCACAGCTAGTGCCCATGGCGACCCCTTTTACCTGCTTGTAGCATGTTCGTTTATACAGAAAGATGTTGTTTTCCAGGACTGTTTCCATGAGTAACAGTAGGAACTCAATCCTGTCCTCATTAAATTCAGAATGACTCCTGAGGTACAGATGTAGCATTCGGAGACCCTCATCATTGGGGATACATGTAAACAATGAGGTTACGTCCATAGTCACAAAGACTATGGAGTCAGTCCTCTCCTTGTCAAAGGTACAAACTAACCTATGTAGCTCTCTGAGTAGATGCTCAGTGTCCTGAAGAATATGGGCTGATTTCTGTATAGGTTCCTTCAATTCGTGATCCAAGAACATTGAAAGTGGCTCAGTGAGCCATCCAGCCCCTGCCACTATGGGTCTGAAGGGAGGTCTAAGAAGATTCTTGTGGATTTTCGGTAAACCCGAGATGGTAGGGATAACTGGGTGATCAACGATTAGGAAGAGATAGAGGTCCTCATTCAAGTACCCCATGGCCTTGCAATCTAATAAAGTTCTGCTAATTCTCGATTGCATATTACCAACTATATCTACAGGAACTTGCTCATATGCTGCATCACTCAGCATATTCAACATTTCTGTTTCATAATAAGATGAGTCCAAAACCACCACAGAGCCTCCTTTGTCGGCCGGACGTACTGTTATATTGTAGTTATTTTTGAGGCTGCTTAATGCTTCTACCTGTATCCTAGTTAGATTTTCAGTCAAAATAGACTCATGCGTCTGCTGCATTCCATAAATATCCTTTTCCACGGCTTTCACAAATATATCCAAATTAGGATTAAACGGTGGCATAAATACACTTCTTCTTTTAAACCCTGTGGGTTCGTTCTTACTACAATCATGATATAATAACTTCAACCCAACATTCCTTGCAAAGGATCTTAAGGCTAGAATAGATTGACTAGGATCTATATGGGAGGTGGGTATGAATGACATACCCTTCTCCAAAACTTCAATTTCTGCGTCTGATAGCACGTGGCTAGAGATGTTATAAATCAGACAGTTTGACCCCAGAAATTCTGAAGGGTCTGTTGTGTGTTCAACAGAGGGGGTAAATCCTTCTTTTTGGCCCCCCGAAGATTGTCGCTCTCTAACGATCTTTTGCGATTTAGTCGAATAGGAAAAGGAGCCTCCGTAGGGTTATGTAATTCCACCCTATCGAGCTGTATTTTCCTTCTGACTGTCCCTGCTAAGGAAGTATTGATTGGTACTTCATTATGGTTCATGTTAGTGCCAATATCCGTCGTACTGCCACATGGAGTGGTATAAACTGAGGTGACCACATCCTCGATGGGTGATTGCATATCATCCAGCACAACCGCTGAATGATCCTCTTCAGCAGAAATAGCCATAGCTGAATTGAGATTAGGTAAAGGTACTGTTTTAGTAGAGACAACATGTTCATTTTGACCAACGCCGTCATTACTACGACCAGGGTTAATAACATTGCCAATATTAGATGTATTGACACTAGATGAACTATAGCCATGTCTATTCATCGGCCTATAGGTGCCAGGAGTACCTCTGGTATACGTAGACTTATTCTGTATGTTACCAGGTCTTCTATTTGTTTCCTGGTCATTCCTACCTTCAGGTAGCGTGCGTGGCCAAACAAAGACATGCTGCTCTGAAAAATCCTTAATATCCCTGCTCAACTTCTTCCTCTTATTGTTGAGTAAGTTGGTTTCGTATCTACCCACTCGATCAAATAACTCGTGCATGTACAATTCAGTCGCATTATCTCCTATAATGTTGTTCAAACGTTGGTGCAGGCTATCCATACTCTTCTTGCATTCTTCCTCAATAGGGAGAAAGAAATCAATGAGAAGTCTAATGTATGCCCGACTGGCATCCAAATTAATTTGTTGCCACTTCTGTAGTAATCCCGGGTAGAGATTCCCATAAGTCGGCATGTTCAGGATCCTTAGACCCCTAGGTATAACACCTTTAGCTAGACATGCCTCCATGTGATATCTCTGAGTTTGTAGGCGTTTAAATCTATATATATCGTTGTCAATGTCCCTTTTGATGTTTCTAATGAGTGCTTCATCTCTCACTTCATTCTCATCATTGGTGGTGGATGGATGACCAAAATCTACTAATGGATTATCAATGTCTTTCATCAAATCTCGTATAAGAATTCGAGTTTGAGGCATCTGGCCTTTAATCGAGCTCTCACCCATAGCTCCTTGCATGTTGAATGTGTGAAAGAAGCCTCCAAAACCCAACTAATGATTTATTAGAAACCACAACCCCAAAGCAAGGACTAGAGAGCATACAACGATATGCTTAAAGTTACTCTGTAGTGTTAATGTGCTCTTGTTGCTAGAATCTGTATCTGCCCTTCTCAGCATTAATCTTAGTTCATTTCACAGTCAGGCCCTCCATATTTATAGGGGATATTTTCATGCATACTCGTTATTGGATGCATACATAGATGTAATTAAATTTTTTGCTAACCTCTGTATGTATCACACATTTTTTACATAACCTTCATATATATATTTTGTAGATGTAATTGATTTATCTACACATGTATTTAGTAGATATTGGATGTATACATCGATGTAATTGAATTTTTGTTAGCCTCTGTATATATCACACATTTTTTACATAACCTTCATATATATATTTTGTAGATGTAATTGATTTATTTACACATGTATTTAGTAGATAGATATTGGTGTATTTTTTATATTTTTATTTTTATATTTATCGCCATAATGTATAAGAATCTGATTTTTCTATATATGCACCTAATTGTCAGATGTCTCTGTACACATTGTTCTTAGTAACATCATGTTAATGTAATATCTGTAATTCATGAATTTTATGATGACATCTAGGTTTTGAGGTGTTTTGAATTATTGTAGTCTACGTTAGCTTTGTACATCATATTTGTACTCTATAGTTAGAATTCTAGTACCAATAGCTGTAGGTAACATTGCTGTTTATGCTATATTCATGAATTCCCTTAATGATATTTAGGTTTATGAGGGATTTTCTATCATTGCAGTCCACGTCAGTCTTACACACGAGCTACAGGTTTCTTAGTTTTAGGCATATTTAACATTCTTAGATATCTCAGGAATCTTGCCTTTCACGATCATGCCTTAGCCATGACTCATGTCTTCACATATTGAATTTCAGGTTTATTAGGAGTTTTTAATTATTGTAGTTTGTGTTAAAGTGTTTGTCTCTATTGTAAAAAGTATTTTTGCAGTAGAGAGGGTAACGGACATTGTATTGGCACCATAAATATTAATTTTATGTTTAATTTAAATAATGTTATAGTAACATGCAGCTTTTTTATATATATTTTGATGTTAGAATGTAGGACCATTGCGTTTTTACTATATTATTATATTATTTTATTTTTATGGCTCTGCATGCATAATATTGTATGCTAAAATATTTGTTTTTATTTCATAAAGTTTATTTTATAAAGTATGTTATAAAGTATTTTTGTAGTAGTGAGGTTGACGAACATTGCACTGGCACTTTAAATATTTGCTTAGATGCTTGTGGGAGGAGACCTTAAAGTTTGTAGAGTATGTATAAATTCTGCGCCTTAATGGCGCCAACCTGTTTGTCTGAAGAAGCGGCTTCTCATAGCCGTGAAAGCGCTTACTATTAAATGGTAGTTTGAACTGAACCGAATGGTGTCATCGACTTTTTGTGGATTTATCTAGAGAAAAACTTGGAAGCCCTATTGGTTTCGTCTTTGGGTGCTGGACATTGGATACTGGAGTCCCGGTCATATGGTAGAGGCTGATTATGCTTATTTCTTGCCTTAATTTTACCAGTTGTTACATGGTTTCCGCATTCACGGATGTTATGTTTGGTGGTGTTTTCATGAACTAAGAGGCTTTGGTTTAAGTCTATAGTTGGATACTGTTTGCGAACGGACATATTAAGCTGTTGTATCCCATCTGCATTAACGGACGCCAATTTTGGGCGTATGCATACACTGGGAAGATTTGTTCTACTTTAAGCATATAGTCCTTGCTCTGGGATCGTGGTTTCTAATAAATCATCAGTTGGGTTTTGGAGGCTTCTTTCACATATATATATATATATATATATATATATATATATATATATATTCACTTCAGAACCTCTAAAGCCCCAAATCTCGAATTTTAAAAAACTGAGACCAAAATCTCCAAAATTCAAAACATTGAAAACTCAATATGCTGAATTTCATAACATTGAAAAAAAACACAGGACACCAACACTTACTATATTCCAGCACAACTACATAGAGAAACAAATAAATGACAAACCATATTACACTTCTCCAACTATAAACAAGGGGGCAAGCCCACCTGCACCCCCTGCTACTTAAATATATCAACTCCGAGATTGCACTTCACTACACTAAGATGAGTTATGTTGTAGTATAGCAAGTTAGAAGGGAACATGACCGAGGTTACAACAGACAGTCATGAAGCATGTAATGGTATGTTTGCCATTTTGTTCTGTGAAGTGAGATCTCGGAGTTGATATATTTAAGTAGCGGGGGGGGGTGCAGGGGGGCTTGCCCCCCCCCCCCGCTTATAGTTGGAGAAGTGTAATATGTTTATGTATGGAGTTGTGCTGGAATATAGTAAGTGTTGATGTTCTGTGTTTTTTTTTTCAATATTATAAAATTCAGTGTTTTGAGTTTTCAGTGTTTTGAACTTTCGAGATTTTGGTGTCAGTCTTTTGAAATTCGAGATGTTGGGCTTTAGAGATTCTGAAGTGAATATATATATATATATATATATATATATATATATATATATATATATATATATATCAATAAATTATATATAATCATCCATTAAATATATTATACACAATCATTCCCATCTTACTCCCATCCCAGCCCCGTTACTGTTTAGTTCAGTTTAATTTGCTCCAGCCTTAATGTCTGCATAAACTGTGCCCATTGTTGCTGTAAAGGAAGTTCTAGGGGAATAGGTTGATCTCAAAAGTTTAATGTTAAGCATTTTGTAACTGCAGATGTTAAAACACACAAACTTTTCAAAATGGTATTCCGGAGTTTCAAGATGGCCACCAGCCTGTGAATCCTCACTCTCTAGAGCTCCTCAAATATCAGTTTAAATCTTTGCAATCAAACCTTATTAATCTCCGTTTCCCTCCCACAGCAGACAGCAATATACTCAACTAATCATCGGGTCTAAGCAGCTGGGATTATTTCTTCATTCGGCACTGTGCAAACTTTATGTTTTAAATCTGAACTTTGTCACTGCAAACCTCATGGCAGCCTGAGGCCTGCACTGAACTCAGCATAGCACAGTCAGCAATCAAGAACAAACTAATCAAATAAATTATCTGAAGATGCCTAATGAATAAGACCAAATGGGCTCACAAACAACCAAAACCAAATTATCACAACTTTTTTCTCCTGAAAAGGAAATTTTAACTAAAAGACAATGAACTCAAAAACAGCAAGAAGCAACAATAAAATCCACTGCCAAAAATAAGCCTGAAGGGGTCTACTCTATGGATGAACTAAAGTCTGCTTTAATGCCTATACAATCTGCTATCCAAAACTTTTCTGAACAAATGATTAAGTTTGGATCTACTTTGGAACAAATTGTAACTCGCCATGACCATGCTGAAGCCAAGTCCGCAGCAAACAAAATGAAAATAGAAGAACTCCAAAAACAATTAAAAAATAATGAATCTATACTAGAGGAAATGCAACAAAAATCACAGACCTTGAGGCTCGAAGCAGGAGGAATAATATTGTTATATGTGGGATTCCAGAATCTGTTGATCAGTCACAACTCCAGGATACCCTTAAAAATATATATAATACACTCATGGAAAAAAATCCAACCACCAATGACACTGTAATAGAAGCAGCCCACAGAGCCCTCTGAAGGTCTCAAGATCCTAAGTCTCCACGTCAGATATATGCAAAAATCTTAAATTACCAACATGTACATGAAATCCTCCATGGAGCAAAGCAAAAGGGTACTTTATTGTGGCAGGGTCACAAAATAACATTTTCACAGGACTTACCAATGTCTATCAAGCAGGCAAGACAACAACTGGCTCCCTATTGTGCTTTTCTCATCAGCAAAAAAATAAAATTTCAAATGAAATACCCCAGTACCCTTGTTTTTCCATGTAATGAACAAAAATACTCAGCCAAAATAGCTCTGAAGCCAAAACTGTCTTTATTAAGGCATTCAGATAACTTCCAAAACTTTAAATAATCCTTAAAAAGCTTTAAATAATATTCCTCTTCTTAAAACTTGACAAATGTAAGTAAAACTATTACCTAAAAGCTGCATTAGATGGCCTGGCTCATGAAATGTGGTCTGAAATGCTCTAGATGTCTCATTGGGATTCTCCCGGCCTTCTTTGCAGCTTCAAACCCCATTTGCAGAAAAAAGTTGCCAGTGCAAGCTCCATTTAGCAGGGCAAGACTCCCGTTGCAAATTTCCACACCAAGGAAGGTAACAATTAACTCTGTCTTGCCGAGAAACGCATCCGCATCTTTTCTGGCTGTTTTTCAACTTCCTGTGTACAGAGGGATGCGTTATGATGTGGTGCAGCACTATTTCCTTCCTTCCTGCAAGGATTCTCTCGGTAATGGATTTCCGGATCGACAATCGTCATTGCAGCTCATCTTAAATGGATTCAAAAGAGGAAAAAAATAAAAAAAGAGAAAGAAAAAAGGCAAATCTGGGATGAAATCAAGGCAGCACATTCCCTGACAGCACTGGAGATGTTTACCTTCTACAGGCAGCCTGCAACTGCTCATCAAGACAGGGTAAACACAGCAACTTTAAGTTAGCTTACCTAAAGCTAACTGGCAACAAAAATGAATAGAAATCAGCTTCATTAACAAACAGGAGCTGTTCTTCTTTATGTAATATGCTCAATAGCATGCTATCTAATGGAAAAACTAATGTGGTTTGAAGTACAATTTAATGGCTATTTCCTAGCTATAATTTTTTTTCTCTTCCTCGGAAGTCAAGAAAATGGACTGTAATGTTGTATTTACTCGGGCTTTAATGTGTTGCTCCGTTCTGTGACATGGTCTCTTGTAAAAAGTCTTTCGACAGGAGATTGTATCTGACTGAATCTAACTGTTTACAAGCCAGTCTATGCTCTTTATAGCAATATGGTCTGAGCATTGTAAAACTATAATGTAATGTAACATTGCAGCTACATATTTTGTGATTAATACCAAATGCCAATTTCTTTGCAATATGTAGCTATAGCAACAGTAGTTTGTAAAGGCTTAATCTTGGTTAAAACATATTGGAGCATTTAAGGGGGATTACGTGGTGTGGTCAAGGTTGCACATCTTGTGTCTGTGTGTTTGTATATAATATGTATATAGTTTTATTAGATTTGTTTACATTGAAATAGCTTGTTAATTATTTAACCTCAAATCCTATTGTAATGTTCTGCTATTTATCTGCTTTACAAAATACCTTGTTAATCTTTCTCTTAGAGATGGCAGGTATATGATTAGGCACAGTTAGGGATCTAAGAGATTTTAGTGCTACAAAACATCTAATCTTGCCATATTTCTACCCAAATCCTTCTGAACACTTTAGGAGGAAAACATATTTAAAACCAAATTTAATTACACTTTACATCTGCTGTGTGTATTTATGCTGTGGGAGGTAGACTCATGGAATGTGAAAGGTTTGCAAGATGTTAAAAAAAGAAACTACTCCTTCATTTATTGCACCAGTCCCAGGCAAGCATTATATTTCTCCAAGAGACCCACCTGTTAAATGATGACTGAAACAAAGACAGGACGAGACCCTGGTTAACCCAAGTTATTGCCTTGGATAGTAAAACCAACTCAAAGGGAGTGGATATTTTGATTAAAAAATAATTTAAGGAGGGGGTTGTAGACTATGGTATGGATACTATTGGTAGATGGTGTTATTTTAGATGCATTAATTCTGTAACCTATAAACCTACACTTTTTCTAACTATATATGCCCCCTGCATAAACCAACAAGACTTTATAGTCCGGATCTACAAGTTTTTGTCAAAATTCCCAGAACATGATTATATAGTAGGGGGAGATTGGAACATAGTTAGCGACCCCTAAATGATAGATCCATCAAAAATAATAAACAAAATGAGCAAGCTTTAATCACCTTAGATGAACTAACACTAGAATTCACCTTAGTTGACCCCGCTCTCTCAAACAACCAGTTCAGTAATGCTGACAGATTAACATTTTACTCACCATGCTATAAGTCATGGTCTAGGATTGACTCCTTTCTGATCTCAGAATCCCTCCTAAATGAAAAAAACTAGTTATACAAACAGTCCGAGATTTCTGTCAGACCATTTCAAAATAACTCTGAAGCTTTTCCTCTTAAATAATACTCCTAAACAAAACACCTACCACTCTTGGTCCCTAAACCCAAATCTTCTTGAAAAGGAAGAAGTAGTTAACGAAATCAACATTATACTAGATGAATACTGACTTATTAACCTCAGACATCACTCTGGACATTCTGTGGGCAGCCACAAAAGTTAAAATCCATGGGCTGATGATACAAAAGGCCTTGTAGTTTAAAAAAAATCCAAGAAATTGAAAAATTACTCCAAGAAAACTTCTGCCCTGAACTAGAAGCCCAATTCTCAACCAACAGAAAGATTTATACCATTTGCATGCTCGAAGTCTCTCATTCCAAGAAATAAAACTCCTAGCCAACTACTCCGAAGAGACTCAACAGCCCTCTAAGTTATTAGCTAGGGTCACAAAAGCTCAACAAGACCCACCTTCGATTTCACAAATTAAACACAATAATGAAATGATCACAAATAATCAAGATATAGTGCGTATCTTTGAAAATATCTATGATAGACTATATAGACCGCAGAAAAGAATAGCTCCACAATCTCACAACTCTTTCTTTAATGCTATTACATTCCCAAAAATTGGAAAGCACCAGTTTGAAAATCTTGAGACCCCTTTAAAAACTGAAGAAATAATTGAAGCAATAAAGAGTCTAAAAAGTAACAAAGCCCCAGGTCCTGACGGGTTTACTTCGATTTTTTATAAAAAGTTTGCCTTGAAACTTGTCTCTATCCTTCTTAAAGTCTTTGATCACATTTCTAAATATGGCTTTGCTGATTTATAACTTAACAACTCCAAAACCATCTTTATTTATAAACACAATACTGACAAATCTAATCCATCAGATTATAGGCCTATTTCACTTATTAATGTAGATGTCAAAATTATGGCTACAATTCTAGCCAATAGAATTAAACAAGTCATCCATTCAATTACATCCCCACAGCAATCAGAATTCATGAAGGGAAGATAAACTTGGGACAATACACTTATCCTAGAGTGGCTATACAGTTTACTGCAAAACACAAACTTCCCCATACCTTATGGCACTGGATGCCACGAAGGCTTTCGACAGAGTAAACCACAAATTTTTATTCTTAACTCAACAACAATTCAACTTTCTTAGTTTTATAAATATAATTAAAATCTTATATAACTCTTCATATACTATGCTAGTAATCAATAAACTACACTCATCTAAAATAAAACTAAATAATGGCACTAGACAGGGTTGTCCCCTCTCACCATACCTCTTTAACATATATATTGAACCCCTATTCTTATACTTAACGCAAAAAAAAAACTTTCACCATATACCCAACATTCTAGGTAATAGTCTTGCCTTTTCAGCATTTGCAGACAACCTCTTTATATATTTCCATCTTCCCAACACTGATCTTACTAAAGTCCAAAATACAATTGAAATCTTCTCGAAAACTTCTAACTATGAAATTAACCCCTCAAAAGCTCTTATCTTTCCAACTAACCCAAACAGTAATAAAGAAGCTCTTTTTCCCATATCCTAAATAAAGCTGAACTATACTCTTAAATATCTAGGGATAGTATTTGACCATAATCATAAAAACTCTCTACAAAATAACCTCCTTAGAATATGGTCACCAGATGGAAAAACATGAAATTCTCCTTCTTGTCTAAATTAGCAATAATAAAAATAAACGTTCTACCCAGAATACTGTTCCAGTTTAATTCAACAGATAATATCATCCCTCTAAACTTTTTCAAAAAATGAACAGAACCTTAACTAAATTTATATGATTCCCTAAAAATCCTAGAATCTCCTTATCAAGATTAATGCTGCCTAAAATCAAGGGATGACTGGGGATGCCTGATTTCAGATTGTATTATGACATAATCTGTGCCAGTAGAATCATACTAATCGCAGACCATAATCCAAATGAAATAACTCACTTTCCCCAATGGATTGGTCTCTGGCAGGCTCATGTGAAAAGTTGTAAAATAAACTCCAAATCACTACCCTTCATAAATAAATCTTTATTAAAAGACATTAAATTACAAAATCTAATTAAGCATAAGATTAACATATTTCAAAAACTCTTTGCCTCATTAGTCTGTCAAATGCGCTCATTCTCTTGCAACCCATTCACCTGAACCCAAATCTAAAACTGGGTAACAAAATGCTAAACCTAGATCAGTTCCTTCAAATTAAAACCTCAACTGTATGGGATTTCTTTCAGCTTAAGGACAACTCCATTAACAATATCAAAATAAAATTTAACTTAAATAGCAAATACACGATAATTTTGAGACAAAGCAAAGAATTATTTCTACCTTAGGATGCTTCCCAAATAAGTTACAAGAAGAAATAAACTTGGCTACATCATTCATGAAATGTCTAAAAATCAAAAAGAAGATGCTTTCAATCACTTATAAACTAGTCTCTACAGCTAAATACCAATCCTCTATTACATTTGTATGATATTGGAGAAACAAAAACCCTGACCTGACAGATGCTCATCTCTCCCAAGCAATTAATCACACGAACAGTTTTGCCCCTTTTAAGAAACTATTATATACCCAGTTAATGATTAATAATAATGCTTACTATACTCCAGAATGTTTAAACTCTTTTTTTCCTAACACTTCACCCTTTTGCCCTTTTTGCCCCGCAGCTACAGCTTACCTCCTACACATTCTATGGTACTGTAAATATGCTCAGAATTTATGGAATTCCCTAAGGATCAAACTTTAAAAAATGAGCTATGATAAATCCACTCTCTCCTGGGAATTTGCTATACTTTGTATATGCCATGCGGACATACCCTCTACTGATCTCAGGATACAGATTGCTCTTTTCATGTTAACCAAGCTCTATATTACACATAACTGGTTAGATCGCTCTAAACTAGATTGGGGCAACTTTAAGAACATGAAATCTAAGTATAGTTTATCTCATAAACTAACCACTAACAATGTTAATAAGTACCTGAAATACCTCAGGTTCTAGAGTATTACCCTTGTTTGCATCTTAACATAACAAACAATGTGTTTCTATATTTATTGTTCTTTAGTAGTATTGCCACCAATCCCCCTCCTCATCAGAGTCTTATTCTGCTGTGTTCTATAATGGTTACCTGTATATATGATGCATACAAACGTAAGAATTTATCACGTCTCATTAAATGTAATTGGAATCTTGTCATTATACTGTAGCACTATTTGTAAATAGTTGTATATAGAAGTTTTTTTTTTCCTCTGTTTGTTTTTCCTGCATTCTATAACACTGTATAGTTATCTAAAACATTCTATGTGCAAAAAGCTACATTGTATTTTAACAGTGTTAATATTGTCATATTTCTTGTATGTCTGTTCATCTAATTTTTCTGTTCATGTTTGTCTCTCTTCATATTGAGAAAATAAACTTTAAAGGTACTTGTCTATTACTAGAATGAACAATTGCTTTATCTAACTTTGTAAATGGTTTACATTCAATGTATTATCACATGATACTGTAGGATTCCGGCGTGTAGCTCGCGAGACATTTGCCTGCGAGCTACATCGCCGAAACCAAACGGCTGCATCAGCACTTTGCCGTAGTGCAAAGTGACTGAAAAGCAACGCTGCAACTATAATCTATGGACGGGCAGCTGCAGCCGTACGGGCTGTGTAACGCATTCCTTCTTCTCGTGCAAGGAATGCATTTATTTAATTATTTATTTATTGTGTTGCCAGTCTGGCAACACAATAAATAAATAATTAAATAAATGCATTCCTTGCACGAAGAAGGAATGCTACACAGCCCATACGCTGCAGCTGCCCGTCCATAGATTATAGTTGCAGCACTATTCAGTCACTTTGCACTACGGCAAAGTGCTGATGCAGCCGTTTGGTTTCGGCGATGTAGCTCACAGGCAAATGTCTCGCGAGCTACACGCCGGAATCCGATACTGTATATTGTATTTAACAATTTGTCTAATGAAACAACAAAAAATAAAAACAAAGATTTGAAAAAAAAACAAAATGGTATTCTGAATCTGATTGCCATTGATAATCCAGAAATCATGTTACAGTACAAATTAACTGCATTACATCTGTTAGACTGATCCCTACTACCTTTCTCCTTTCCTTAAAATATTTCTCTTCCACTGCACCTCATCAATCTGCAGCTCCACTTTTATTTGTGATATCATTCATACCACTTCCTGCATGCCTGAACCTTAATTCCTTCATTCCATTTAGTGTGTGTGTGATTTATAGTTGCTAGATTTCTGTTGTTTCATTACATATTTTTTTTTGCGTTTTATTTCATTTCTCTATTTGCATGAGTTAATATATATTATACAATTCTTCCTCTAAAACGTGCATGCTGATTGGCCAGCCCAACCAGCGTGCCCGTTGTAAATCCCTCAATATACTAACGGAAAAAGGTCCGGTCGCCCGGACTTTTTCCGTTAGTATAAGACACTGTCTCGCTATGTTAAAAGAGTTTAACATAGCAACACAGGTTTAAAAAAAGCAACGCAAATCTCCGTTGCTTTTTTTAAAGCTGTCTTGCTATGTTAAACTCCTTTAACATAGCGACAATGTAAAAACGGAGATCTTGCAATCTCCGTTGCTTTTTTAAACCTGTCTCGCTATGTTAAATGGGTTTAACATAGCGAGACAGCTTTAAAATAAGTAACAGAGATCTCAGTTGCTTATTTTAAAGCTGTCTCGCTATGTTAAACCCATTTAACATAGCAAAATAAAAGCAACGGAGATCTTGCATTCTCCGTTGCTTTTGCCCAACTCTGATGTACTGCGTAGGCATGCGCAGTACATCAGAACTGCATGAATACCAGACAGCTGCGGAAGGGCAGCAAAGAGGATTATACAATGCCATTATTTAAGAAAAGTAATTATTTCTTTTCTTAAATAATGTCATTATATAACAATAACCACTTCTGGGTGTGGGTAATGCGATTTAACCACGGTTGTCTTTGTTTGGTCCCTCGGGCTTCACCCTCGGGACCAAACCACGCCAACCGTGGTTAAATCCCGCATTACCCACACCCAGGCGTGGGTTATTGCTATAATATTCCATTATACAGTCTACAGTTGATGCTTTAATCATTATGCTTTGCATTGCTGGTTTTTATCTTTCTCCTCCAGGTTACATCTGAATCCAGTCTTATCAGACTGTACCTCCTCCAGATGCAAGTACGGGTATTGTGAGAACTTATAAAGTGGAAAGGTACTTTGTATTAGCAGTGATATTGCATACTTCCTACGTACTCTCTAGACTTGAACTAAACCTTTCTCCCCAGTCTGTTTACGTCTTGCCATGCAATGTACAGCGGTTTCAGCACTTCCGTCTGCCTTCCCTCTTCTCATTTTCTTAGTACATAATTTCAAATTCTTACAAAGTTAGAAGGCTAATCATGAGTTTATCTGCATTTTTAATTAAAGGGGAGCATAATTTTCAACATCTTCACTTCAGACTTGGGGACATTTAAAAAAAATATTACTTATGTAAAACAATAATACAATGCAATATATGTATAAATGTGCACTTCCTGGGGAAAAATATGACTGCAACATTTGGCATTACTTAATGACTGTAAAACTTCTGTTTTTTATCAGAAAAACAGCAAACTTTACAGATGAAAGATCAGTATCTGAAATTAAAATCAGCACTCTTCAGAGCTATAAAGTAGAGCATTGTGTCTGTAGACCTGGATCTGTGGCACACAGCTAACTTTCCAACATAACACTGTGGTTCCAAGACCAGTAGAGCTTCTATGTCTAGGTATGTGTTTCCTTAAGAGTTCTTCTTCTACATAGTTGTATAGTTTTTTAAGTGGGTATTTAAAAAAAAAGAAAACATCTTTATTGAGTTATCATTTATGACATAGACATACATTTATATGAATGAAAACAAACCATATTGACATATTTTCACTTGCAAACATTATATATCATATATAATCTATAGTCATTGTCAATCAAACATTACATAGCTCAATCAATTTCTGCCTTCTCTTAAACCTCATTTCTCCTCCAAAACATTTTTCTGCATGTATTGTTCCAAAATGTCCTTTTTTTTCTATGTAGTTTGCTCCTACCCTGTTCTAAAGATCCCACTTCCAGTTATTGTATCTATCTTACTATAGTCACTACTTCTAGTATGGTTGGTTTAGACTTGGATTTCCATTTTCTAGTAATTGCTTTTTTTGGAAGCCACTGGAATTAAACTCAGCAAGGCCTTACTATGTCTAAGCAATTACGATTCTGTATTACAGCTCAAAAAAATAATCTGAGTAGTTACACTAACTCATTACACTCCCAAAGAATATGTTGCCAATTCCGCCCTTCTTTCCCACCTCCAACATTTGCATTCTACCTGAGAAAAATTCTTTGCAATCTGCTCGGAGTATAAAAGTATCTATACAAACACTTCCAAGCAAAAATCCTAAATCTTCTAGACTTAGTTGCATATTTGGGAGCCATACACATGTCGTCTCATGGGTATTTTGATGCCATGCCATTTTTTGTTCTTGTCTGTGCTATTCTTAAAGCATAGAATGGGGTGTAAAGGGGCACATGTTGCAGCAGAACAGGAATTATCATATCTGTGCTATATGCACTTGTGTTATCACCAGTTATGACAGAAACAATTGCATTTTTGCTGTGCTGCTCTATCCTTCTGGGTATCCAAAAATTTGAGCATATATTCTTTTGTCTCTCAGCTTTTTTTTTTTTTTTTTTTTTTTTACAATATCTAAGATTTTCTTACAGTTTGCAAACCAGGATCTTTTAAGGAGACACAACTAGCTACATAAGATTTGCCTTTTGAAGTAAGCACATGAATTACTATATGCGAAGCAATGCCACAGATGGATAAAAAGCCATTACAGGTGACCATAAATACTATCACTCTGTGTCTCTTCAAAGGTGTGCACAATGAAGGCTGTCCAGAGGTGTGCACTATGAAGGCTCTCCACAGGATTGCCTGTACAAAGGCATGCACTATGAAGGTTGTCCACAGGTGTGTCTGTCCAAAGGTGTGATTAAAGGGAGCATAATTTTCAACATCTTCACTTCAGACTTGGGGATATTTAAAAAAATATTACTTATGTAAAACAATACAATGCAATATATGTACAAATGTACACTTCCTGGGGAAAAAATATGACTGCAACATCTGGCATTACTTAATGACTATAAAACTTCTTTCCCACCTCCAACATTTGCAGTATACCTGAAAGGTTGTCCACAGGTGTACACTATGAAGGCTATCCACAGGAGTGCCTATGCAAAGGTTTGCACCATGAATCATGTCCACAGGTATGCCTGTCCAAGAGTGTGCTTGTTGAAAAGTGTGCATTGTGAAGGTTGTCCACATGTGTGCTTATCCAAAGGTGTTCACTATGAAGGCTGCTCAGAGGTATGTCTGTGCAAAAGTGAGTACTATGAAGGCTTTCACCAGGTATACTTATTCCTATGTTAGTAACAGGGAAAGTGATGTCACTCAAAAGGTCATTCTCAGCAATTATCTAGAAAAAGTATCTTAGTAATAAAGAAACAAAGTTACAGCATGCAACAAATATACAAACAGCATCAACAGCTCATATGTCAATGAAGGAGGATTACCTTTCTGACAACTGTCAGCAAGTTCTGTATCTCTGAATTCGCAGCCTGCTAGATATCAAACCAAACACTATTTTCTGAAAGACCAGTAGCCATGAGCTTGGAATTCTCTTGATACACTCTGCCAAGTACCTTATTAGCTGTTAGTGCTATGTAGTGTTATGTGCCTGGATACCATCATTTACCCTACATTTTATCTTGGCAGAAATAGAGCATGCTATACATTTCATGGCCACACGTATTTCTCCATCAGGAGTCGCACATTGAACAGATGGAGTTGAATTTGAGAGTTATATTGTCCTGACATAATTTATGATGCATTACTATGAGCTGCCAGCAGAAAATGTGAATAAACAATAGATAAGACAGGTTTGCATCTGGAAGAGAGGCCTTTGAAGTAAATGCTAAGATGGACACCTGAGCTGAAGAAGCTGAATAGGTGTACTGTTATGTTCAATATAAATGGTTTCACAGCACGAATGTGGGACTTGAAATTACTTTGTGTACACAAAAGCATGAGAGATCAGAGAGAAAAGAAAAAAATGGAAATAAGATGCATGTTAAACAGTGATTAAACCATAAAACACTATTCAGTCAGTCACGTATTAAAATTCCAAATAACGTGCCAGAAATTCATAACATATATTGACATTTGCTTTGGCTAATATGTGTTAATTTCATTTCCTTCTCTCTTGTGTGTTTTTGAAGCTGTCTCTTAGTATCAGGACAGATAGGTCTAAGTAATAAAGTATGGGTGGGAAACATTTCTACCATTGTACATATGAGTGATGCTTTTTTTTTTTTTTTACTTAATGTGCTTTGTTAAGATTTATTCATATAAAACAAAAGCATCAACACACAATAAATCACTCATGAACAGGAAAATCATCTGAGCTATGATTTTTGTATTATTAATATAATCCCCGCAATCATGAACAAAAACTATGCTGAATAAATGTTATGACTGCTTTTATTCTCCTCCCCCTTCCAGCTCTCATATCCCTCTAATAAAATGCCTAATTTTCCTGCTCCCTAATTCTTATCATTTTATTACACAAACAGCTAAATTCTTGACAAATTCACTGACACTGACCGTGACTGAACCATAAGACAAACTACTGCTGTTTACTTCCAGGCGGTCCATTCATAACTCCTCCCACTCACTGTCGCCCAGCACTGAGTGTGCCTTCCAGGCCTTGAGGAACAGAATAATTGCCATTACTCCAGCTCCACATCTTCTATACTACTTTTTAAATAGCACCAAATAAATATTTGTTCATAAAACTTTCAGATGGATTTTAATATGGGTATTGGGAGGAGCTATGCAACAGGTCTGAGGTCTTGTTCTGTACTAGTATTGATGTTTTCATAACCTCAACAGAAGCACTGTTTCAACTGTACTAACCTCTGATGCCCTGTTATTTCTTTATACTTCCGCAGTGTTTCTCACAAACTGTAAAAGTTTATTGTAAGTTAGTCATAATGGGTCATGCCTGAAAAAGGTCACTGAACCAGCACACCTGCCCAGTTAAAAATGTTAAAAGAATGAATGAATGGATAAACAAATAAATAAATGGTCCCTACACACGTGGGACTTTTGTAGCTAACTACCTGATCCAGTCACTGTACTTAGAAAACAAGTCAGAGTAGATGGTAATATAAATAACTCCATCTCTAACAGCAGTATCCATGTCCTGAAGCATCCAAACTACCCATTCTGCTAGCTTTTAAGGGACCAGGAGACTGCCCCAAACAGCTAGGAATATAGATTCATAGATTCATAGATTAGTACTAAGCTAACTGCCCTTGCGAGCCATTTTAAGCTTAGCCAATTATCCCTTGTGGGACTCAAACCCAGCACCTTGTGTTTGTAAGGCAAACACCTTAACCGTTAGGCCACCCTCCCAACCCCACTGATATATAACACTGAAGGAAACGGACCGCTTTCCCATTTATGCCCTCAGTTTATATATATATATATATATATATATATATATATATATATATATATATATATATATATATATATATATATATATATATATATATTTATTGACTCGGTTAGTTCCACTAGGCTAGTTGCCAATTTTCAAGGGAGACCTGAGGTGGTATTAATACTACTAGGGGAGATTTGGCCTGAGCACTAGGGAAGTTCCCCTACTCTTTTTTGGTAAGTGCCACAGAATCTTTTATATCTATTGAGTTACCACCAACTTTGGCAGATAAGACCTCACCTGAAGCACAGCATACTCAGGAGTGCAGCTCTCCCCATATCCTGCACTACAGTGTCAGTTAATCCACATTTACTATTTCATTATTGTTTATAAGATCTGTTACCTTATCCTTTATGAGTATGACCCCTGGACACCTCTCAAGTAATTGGGGCTCTTATCTGTATTTTGAACCTCAGGTTATCTATTAGAAGCTGCCTGACATGTGAACTCGACATAAAAAAAGCTTGTCCTTCAGCTGTCCCAAAGCTAGATAAGTACACCAGTGGTACAGCCTTGCATGTGACCTTGTCAATATTTAATACAACCATCTGAGGATACTGAGCATTCATTCAGACATGAAAAAACTCCATACACTGCAAGCATTATAACCCTGGAAAACACTGATATATGAATTATCACAGAGCCTGGTTCAAGACCAGTAAAAGCACTCCATAAGTGGAAGGCTCAGTGCTTACCACTCATACAGGCCAACCACACTAGAAGTAGGCACTAAAGGTAGAAAATACCAATTCCAGACTCATCAGACAAGATAAAGATTTGGAACTCCTCCATGTCCAACTTACTATAAACAAACTTTTTTATCACATCATAGCTAACTACAAGACCTCCTCTATGTCTCAGTCAGCCCCTATCTCCTACCTAACCAGTATGGCATTTCTATCTATTCAGCCAATCACTATTTTCCTAGGAAACATCAACTATCCCACCATCCTCTGGGAGACTTATACATCCTCAAACATGAATGCCCAGAGATTTCTGGAGTTCAAAAATACAAACTCCCTGGACCAGCTAGTCTGCATCCCAGCTAGGAGAGAGAAAAATCCTGGACTTGGTCTTTACCAGTGTGGAACAACTCTGCTCCTCAATTATTATAAACTCCTCCATGGTCAAACTGGACAACAAGTCAGCCACATTTACCATAAGACTGACGTCAGAAGTATCCTCCAATAGCTCAGTATGCTGATACTATGCAAAGTCTAATCTAATAAAACTGAATGATAACTTAACTAAAATTCAAAATCCCATTCCACCTCAACAATCCCACTGCTTAAGCAGAATCCTTTACTGTCATGTTCTATGTACCTGAAAATGGCTGCACAGATGCATCTGCCCCCACCCCCCAACCTCAGAAACAAATACAGTTCTAAATTTGAAAAATAAACCCTTATGGATGAAGCCTAAATAAAAAAAACTCATTGCATGCAAAAATAAATTTAATCTAAAGAAGTCAAAAATGCTCTTGTTAAACTAAACAAGGAAGTCTGGATCCTGATCAAATCAACCAATGCCTGATATGATGCAAAAATATTCAGTTGATAGATAACCACAAAGTCTTCTTTAACTATGTTGTAAATCTCAGAAACAATGTTCAGCACTGCACAGAGTTCATAGCAAATTATACTACATACTCATAACCAAAGGACATTGCTAATCTACTAACAGACAAATTAGCTCCAACTTCACCCAACCCCTTTCCTGCAACATTCTCAGATCAAATACCCACACCTATCCCCTCCTCAAATTTCTCAATAACGATTTCTCAAGGCACTATCTAAGGCTGAGAACACTATGTTTTTTGGGCCAGATAATGTACCAGTCTGCCTACTGGCTAGCCTAAAGTATGAATTGTCAGACCCCCTACAGAGGCTATGACAGCGAGATACACAAAATACTGATCAATAAATTAGTACAACTAGGTACTGATGTATTCTTGATAAGATGGATAGTTGCATGGCTTACAAATACAACATAGCAAGTATCATACAACCACTGGACAGGTGAAATCCTTGGTTACTGTCAGGGTGTCCCACAGGGCTCTGTCCTAGGCCCTTACTTGTTTAGATTGTATCTTTCAGACCTAACCTTTTCATCTGAGGTGTTCTACTGTCTATATACAGATGATCTGAAATTGGTTAAACTGATTACATGTGTTACAGATAAGGCCTGTTTGCAAAGGAACTTGACCAAATTGACCATTTTTGGCACAGGAGAATAATATGCTGATAACTAAGCATATGAGATTTGGGAGAAATATATTGAAAGGTGAATATTTAATACAGCACACAGTGATTAAAAGGTACAGTTGCATACACTTACCATAAATGTAGATGTTCGAGTGTATTCATTGTTGCAGTCATCACACTTGGGTTATCTGCCTGCAGGTAGTCCTCAATTGGCCCGAATACCAGAGTCTTGGGATTTCTGCATCAGATGCTGTCGCTTCTTCCATGACATCAGGTCATCAGGGGTATAAAACAGGCAGCTGATGCCATTACATCAGTTTATCTTGCTCCAAATGTCAGGAGCCCCCAAATAGGAAGCTAGTATATGGTGGGGAACATCACCAGTAAAAAGTAAATACCACTGCCAGTAAAAATGGCCATAGAGAGGAGTAGTAGAAAGAATAGAGAAAACCAGGGGGCTGGAGGGAGGGAAACCAGGACTGCAACAGTGAATACACTCGAACATCTACATTTATGGTAAGTGTACACAACTGTACTATGTTCTTCGTGTTTCACTGTTGCAGTAATCACACTTGGATTGATTCCCAAAGCTGAGGAAGGGTTGAGGCAGTCAGGAAGTGTTAGGGCTGGCTAGCAGGCCTTGTAAGACAGCTGTAGCAAATTCAGCTCTGGATTTAGAAAAAATAGGTAAGTGGTAATGCTTGATGAAGGTATGAACAGAACTCCAGGTTGCAGCTTCCAGAATGTCCCTGGTAGGGACTCCCTTGAGAAATGCTGTAGAGATGGAAGTAGCCCTAGTGGAATGTGGTTTGATCCCCTGTGGAGTAGATTTTCCATGGTGCTTGTAGCAGAAATGGATGCAGTGTACTATCCATTTGGAAATGGTTTGTTTTGAAATGGCCTTGCCCTCTGCCCCTGTAGCAAAGCTGACTAGCAGCTGGTCAGATTTTCTGAAAGGTTTAGTCCTGTCAAGGTAGAACCTGAGTTGCCTGTGCACATCCAAGGAGTACAGGATCCTTTCCCCTTTATTCTGAGTATTAGGGAAGAAGGTTGACAAATGGATGGACTGGTTTAGAGCCACACTGGACACCACCTTAGGCATAAAGGATGGGTTAGTCCTGAGGGAAACCCTGTCAGCATGAAAAATAATGAAGGGTTCTAGAGCCATTAGCGCCTGTAACTCAAACACTCTTCTTGCTGAAGTTATGGCTAAAAGCAAGGTTGTTTCCCAAGAGAGGAAGTTTAACTCTGCTGAAGCAGCAGGTTCAAAAGGGGGAAGCATGAGCTTTTCCAGTACAAAGGTAAGGTACCAGGCAGGGGTGCTCTCCTAGGGGGCCTTAAGTTGTTAGCCCCTCTCAGGAACTGTTTGATGAAAGGGTAAAAAAATAGAGGTGGCTCAGTATTATAATGAGCCGAGATGGCAGAGGCATGAATCTTAATGGAGGAGAAGGACAGGCCTCTGTGGAGTAGCTCTGCTAGGTAATCCAGGATTAGAGGTAAGGAGGGCACTGCTGTGTCCTTTCCTTGAGACTGATACCAAGAACAATATCTTTTCCACTTTTCAGCATAGGATTTCCTAGTACTAAGCCTTCTGGCTTCAAGAATGACATCCAGCACCTGTTTGCTGATGGTTGCTGGTGGTGTATTCAGGGGATAAGCCAGGCTGCAAAGTTGAGGGTTTCCAACTGTGGATGCAACATTTGTCCCTTCTGCTGGGACAGTAGGGTAGGAGTCTGGTGAAGGTGCCAGGGTGGTACTGTTGTCAGACTGTGTAAAAGTGGGTACAGTGCTAATGTGGCCAATTTGGGGCAATAAAAATTGCCCTTGGCCTGTCCTGTTTGATCTTGAGTAGTACTTTTGAGAGGAGGGGCAGAGGGGGAAAGGCATAACTTGAGAGGTTTTCCCATTGGAAGGATAGGGCATCCACCTTCCAGGCCCTGCTGTGATGGTTCCTGGTGCAGAATTTGCTCAACTGGTGGTTCTCGGGGGAGGTAAAGAGGTTCATCCCTGGTGTCCCTCACCTCTGGATTAGAAGGTTGAAGGTGTTGGGTTCCAATTTCCACTCATGTAGGTCTAGGAGATTTCTGCTTACGTCGTCTGCCAGTGAATTTTGTTTGACTGGCAGGAATTGAGCTTGTAGATGCACTTGGTTGCTCAAGGCTGGGCACCACAGGGCCATGGCTAACCTGCAGAGTGGGTAAAAATGGGTACCCCCCCTCCTTATTTATGTACAACATAACTGTGGTGTTGTCTGTTTTTATCAGCAGCTATCCTGGAAGGATTAGGTATTTGAAGGCTGTCAGAGCATTCTGTACAGCTAGCATCTCTTTTTGATTGATGTGCAGGAGAATTTGGCCTGGGTTCCACTGGCCCTGAATGCACTTGCCTGCCATGTGAGCCCCCCCATGCATAGTCTGATGCATCTGTTGTCAGGGTTTGGGAGGCGAGGGTTTGAGTGAAAGGCAGTCCCTTGTTGTGGTTGCATGCTTCTGCCCACCAAAGGAACTCTGCCCTTAGACAAGGTATGATTGGAATGATTGTTTCCAGGTCCTGAGAATGTTGGCACCAAAGACTTTTTAAGTACAATTGAAGTTTCCTCATATGCAGTCTTGCATATGAAATTAGCAGAATACACGAGGCCATGAACCCTAGGGCTTGCAGTATTTTCCTTGCAGATAGCAGGGTTCTGGTGTCCATTTGTTTGAAGTAGTTGGTTAGATAGACCTGTTTTTCTGGAGTGAGAAATGCCATCTGGGAAGTTGTGTCCATGCTTGCTCCCAGGAATACAATCTTTTGACTGGGCACCAGTTGTGATTTCTTTTCGTTGATGGTATACCCCAATGATGTGAGGAGGCTTTTTACAAATGCCAGGTGCAGAAGCAGCAATTCCTGACTGTCCGCCTGAATCAGGCAATCATCCAAGTATGGGAAAATTTGGATATTTCTCTGCCTGCGATATGCAATGGCTGGACCCAGGCACTTTGTGAATACTCTGAGCGCAGTAGATAAGCCAAAGGGAAGTGCAGAGAACTGATAGTGCACAGAGCCTGCCCTGAAGAGTAGATATTTCCTGCATAACTCCCTTATGGGGATGTGCAGATAAGCTTCTTTTAAGTTTAGAGTGACTAGCCAGGCATCCTTGGCTAGCATAGGGAGAAGCTGTTGCAGGGTAATCTTTACATCCAGGTCTTTCCCTTGGCTGCTGTGCGTCCCTCAGCTCCGGTGTAAACACTTTGTTTGCCCTACCTGCTCGTACAGCACTAAAGCTGTGGAACTGCCCTGTCTTATTGGCCATCAACCTTAAACCATCTTATAATTGCCATCTTCACCCTAAACTAAGGAATTTAATTTTCTCCCGCCCTGAGCAACAGCCCCTCAAGGACAATACAAGTGAAGAAATTGCCCTACCTGCTCGTATGGCACTAAAGCTGTGGAACTGCCCTGTCTTATTGGCCAACAACCTTAAACCATCTTATAATTGCCGTCTTCACCCTAAACTAAGGAACTGAATCTTCTCCCGCCCTGAGCAACAGCCCCTCAAGGACAATACAAGTGAAGAAATTGCCCTACCTGCTCGTACGGCACTAAAGCTGTGGAACTGCCCTGTCTTATTGGCCAACAACCTTAAACCATCTTATAATTGCCATCTTTACCCTAAACTAAGGAACTGAATCTTCTACAGCCCTGAGCAACAGCCCCTCAAGGACAATACAAGTGAAGAAATTGCCCTACCTGCTCGTATGGCACTAAAGCTGTGGAACTGCCTTGTCTTATTGGCCAACAACCTTAAACCATCTTATAATTGCCGTCTTCACCCTAAACTAAGGAATTGAATCTTCTCCCACCCTGAGCAACAGCCCCTCAAGGACAATACAAGTGAAGAAAGTACGTGTTATATAACATCCGTCTGTGGAAGCAACATTGTATAAATTACTGTAGGTCTTAAAGTACACTCCACTACTAGGGCAGCCAGCAGCCATAACCTTCATTTTCCTTCTTCTTAGCCTACCTCCCCTCCTATACCCTTGTAAGTATATTATATCCTTCCCTCCTCAAATTCCAAGACCTGCTACCTCCCAGAAAGAAACTATAGTAACTATACAGCTTTTGGGCACTAGATGGCGACCTTCTCCTAGATCTATCATTCTGTCTTACAGCACAACTCGCAAGAATACAGTATTTCTAGCTTGTAGAGTTATAGTCCCACTATATCCCTCTACCTTCTTACTCTGTATCAGTTAGCTACCCTCCCTCTATCCCCACTATCAAGACTCTCACATCCCATCTTCTCCACCTTCATTTACCTTAACAATCAGCTCTCCACTGATTGTTCTCCTTGGGCACACTCCTACTGTGGCTCTACCCGCTCCGTTCGCCCTGCGGGCTCACTCTGCTCCCCTACCCTACCCCCAATTCCCACTCGCCCCCAGTACATCTACATATATACACACTGGCCACATCCTCTATCCATATGACCAATTGCATCGTCCAACCCCTTAAAGTGCTACAACCCACTTTCTACTAGTTATCATCCTACTACACTAACTGCTCTTCTCCCTGTAAACTAACCTACACACATTACATCTACAATGCCACCTAACACTACCCTTACACACTTGAAACCCTTACTCCTACGATCACTTCTACCTATTTTAGCTATACCATACCTACTTACTTTCTATGAACACCTTAACTGCCTACACTTTCATAACCCCATTAAACAAACTTCCACACCAACACTTTTCACCCCTCATAGCCATAATTACACATCCTGTCTACCGAAGTATTTACCAGCCAAATTTCATAGACTCACTCACATCACATACCACAACCCTAAAGCTAGAAAACCCCAGAACTTAATATGTAAAGGCTTACTTCACAATCTGGTAATACAAGTCCACTCCCTAATTGATGGTGACATGCACCCAAACCCCGGCCCAAATTCTACCACTACCACAAAGCCTAACACCCCAACCTCTATTAATGCACATCTGCTTAATAGACCCACTAACTCTCTCCTGATAGCCCATCTAAATATTCGAAGCATAAATAATAAAGTTGCCCACCCACATGCCCTCATGGATGTACATTAATTTGACATCCTCTGTCTCTCTGAAACATGGCTCAAGCCAACAATACAAGATACTACTGTTATTCCCCCAGGTTACAGTATCCTGCAACTTGACCACAACTCTAAAAAAGGTGGAGGTGTAGCTATTTTATATAAATCTGAATTACAAGTCACCTCCATAGACTCTAAACCTCCTCTAACTAGCAATGCAGAAATTCATATCTCCAAAATTCAACTCAACAAATGTAAATCCATCTATATAATCTGTATCTACCCTCCCCCAGGCAATAATATCAACACCTTAGAGGCCATCCTAAGTTGGCTATCCACCAGCTACCCTCAAGAAACCATAATTCTTGGCGACTTTAATATAAACTGGATGAGCTGTACATCTCAACAGCCTTCTACCCATATCAACCTACATGGTTTTACGCAAACTATTACAGCCCCCACTAGAACCAATAAACATAATAACAATCACAGCACCCTAGATTGGATCCTCACAAATAGTCATCACCAATCTTACAAAGTAGGTACCCTCCCTGAAGATATAAGTGATCACAAACTCACCTTCTTAATCAGGTATAAGAGTGACATCCCAAACCCAACCATTTATAAAAAAACAAGGTCTAACAAAAATTTTAACCCCGACAGCTTTCAAAAAGAACTCTTAGCCTGCAACTGGTCACCCCTGAAACACCTACCATTAGAAGATGCCGTTAACTACTTTAATTCTAAATTTTTAACCATCCTAGACTACTATGCCCCAACACGAATAATAAGAAGCAGGTCTAAACCAGCCCCATGGCTTTCCAAAACTACCAAACAAAATATCCTCCATAGAAACAAACTCTGGGCTAGGTGGCGTACAACCAAAAGTCCAACAGATCAACTAAAGTTTAGACAATTAAGAAATGAAACTAAAAAAGCCATATTTACTGACAAAAAAAAGTTTAGTGTTATCTCCAACAAACCCACAAAAATAAACCTCAAAAATTCTGGTCTGGTATCAATAAACTTTTACACCCAGGTCGCTCTATTACACCCACCCCCACAGGCTCTAATCTCAACAGCTCCATCCAAATTGCCAATGATTTTAACACTTTTTTCACATACACCATTCAATCTTTGGCCAATCAACTATCCTGTAACACTACATCTTCATCTACTGATATCCCTAACAGCCCCCCACTATTTCAATTTCAACCTGTTCCTACATCCTTTGTCTGGACCCTTATTCATAAACTTAAACCCACCACCCTCTCTGCAGATCAACTACCTGCAGAATACCTGCAAAAAGCCGCTATAGCCTACCCCATATCCATCCTTATTAACAGAACTATTTCTGAAGGAACTATTCCATCAATCTGGAAAATCTCACATATCATCCCCCTGCATAAAGGTGGTAATTCCAAAGATTTTTCTAACTATAGGCCTATAGCCATATTATCCCCACTGGCAAAAATCATGGAAAAGTGCATTCATAAGCAACTATTAAACCACCTGCTAGAAAACAACCTATTAGCTACCTGCCAACATGGCTTCAGACCATTTCATAGCACCACCTCTGCTCTCTTATCATTCACCGACTGTATTAATAAAAATCGTAATAATGAAACTCTCTCCTTAGCCCTCTTCATTGATTTGTCAAAAGCCTTCGACATGGTCAATCACCTGCTACTCATAAACATACTTAGAAACTTCTCACTGGATCCACTTGCTATACAGTGGTTCCAATCCTATTTAAATAACAGGCAACAGGCTGTATTACGGGAAAATAACTTGTCTTCCCACCTCCCAGTTGCCCTTGGTGTTCCCCAAGGCTCCATATTGGGTCCTCTCCTCTTTTCTATTTTTACCAACAACCTACACTCTGTATTACTTCAAGCTACCTGTATCCAATATGCGGATGATTCCACATTAATATGCTCAGCCTCCTCACCATCACAACTTCAGTCCCTAACCCAAGATGTGTTTAGCAGAGTAGAGAATTGGCTTCTTCACCGATGTCTCATCCTGAACCCAAACAAAACAAAAATGCTACTATTTACTCCCACCCGCAGAGCCTCCCCACTGCACTTCACTGTCATATCTAGCAATGGTACAATTATATCTCCCAATTCTACCACAAAACTACTTGGAGTACTAATTGACAACAACCTTACCTTTGAGCCACATATTAACAACACAATAAAAACAGTAAACAAGAAACTAGGCTCCCTCTACAGGATCAAACTCTTTCTGACTTCACTAGCTAGGACCACCATTGCCCACACCCACTTAATCTCAACCCTACTATATGCATCCCCTATCTATACTAAACTATGTAAAAGCAATCTCAACAAGCTGGCTATTTCCTACAATAATATTGCCAAATTTGCTACTGGGTCTACCTACAGAACCCATCATTGCAATAATCTTTATCAACTTGGATGGTTAGAGTTGTCAAATCTTATTCTATTGAACCAACTAACTATTGCCCATAAGATTCTGTATCAACTTACAAATACTCCAATACTCACTAACCTAATCACCCCCTACAATAACCTAAAGACCCTGCGGTCTTCAAATAAATTATTAGTAAAGATAAGTAAAACCAACAATCTAGCTGGAGACTCACTATTCTCTAACACAGTGGGTAAAACCTGGAACACCCTCCCTAACGACCTAACCTCCCTACCTACAATTACCCTATTTAAAACCAAACTCAAACCATACCTTAAATCACACTGGCTATGCCCCTGTGCAAAGCCAGACTAACTACCTCCCTTGTCTACAGACACTAATCCTCTCACTCACCCAATCTCATTAATATTTTACTAACAATAATGTGTGTGTAATCCTTTTAGTTTAAAAGTGCCCTATTTCACTTACCTTTATGTATTTTCTGATGTATATCCATACTTATGTAACTATGAATGCATTTTTTGTAACTAGGAATGTATTTTTTTCCTTGCTCATAAACTAATATGTAATGTACTGTTATAATTGCTATTGTACCTGTGTTTCTGTAATACTATTCTGATGTGCGGAGCTTTTCTCCCCGGGCCTCCGCTGAAAATGGACATATATCCAGTTGGACCAGCCCGGTCAACAAATGTAAAATAAAAGCATCTTGAATTTTGGGACCACCAGAAAGGTGTTGAGAATTGATAGATCCAGGATTGGGTGCCAAGAGCCCTCTTTTCTGGGCACCAGGAAAAGTCTGGAGTAGAAACCCTGCCCACTTTGTTCTACTGGAACAGGTTGAATAGCTCTGATATTGAGCAGGGAAAGTACTTGCTTTTGAGCCTCTGTCCACTGGTATGGAGGAAGGTCTGGAAACCCACTTGGGGTTGGCAGTGAATGGAAGCAGAATCTGTACCCCTGGGATACAGTGTTTAGGACCCATTGGTCCTGAGTAATGGACATCCAGTTTTTTGCATGAAGGGCAGGTTTTCCTCCTAGGGGCACAAGTAATTTGGCAGGGCTGGGAAGGATAACTGAAAAGTCATTGTGAGCTTTTTCCATAAGGGGCGGCTTACCACTCCCTGTTTTTGAGGTGGGAGCACTCCATTGTTTAGATCTCTGCATACCCTGAGACTGTAGTCTGGGTGGCCTGTTTCCCCTGGGTTTGGACTGAGAAGGCCTGGAAGGGGCTGGAAAGGACCAGTTTTTAGAAGGCCAATGCCTACTGAATCTAGGTGGCTGCACTTGTAAGAATTCTTTAACAGTTTGCATAGATTTAGCTTTTTCTTCCATCTTTTTAAGAACCGCTTCTGCTTTGGTGCCAAACAAACAGTCCTTATTTAAAGGAGCATCTAGTAATTTGGATTTGACATGATCTGGCAATGTTTGTTCCTTCAGCCAAGCATGCCTTCTCAGTACAGACCCAGTGACTGCAGCCCTGCAAGATGCTTCTAGGGCATCAAAGCCACACTGCAAAGTATGCTTACTAACTTGGTTTGCAGAATGCATTAACTCTTGTAAATCTTTATTTTCTGCACAATCTGGAAGTAACCCCATTTTTTGTTTAATTAGTTCCATAATATGTTGCTGGTACTTCAACATGTGAAACTGGTAATTCAATGCCCTGATGGCAAGAGTTGCAGAGGTATATACCTTCTTACCCCATCTGTCTAAAGCTCTGGAACCCCTGTCTGAAGGGATAGGGTTTTTGGCTGTAGTAGCCTTAATACCTTTAGGTCCTTGGGAAATGGTCTCTGGATCCGCAGTAGGATTCTTGAAAAGAAATGTGTGAGAATTAGGCACTCTGTAGTACCTATCAGGTTTTCTATGGTCTGGGGGTAAAGTATCTGGAGTAAGACTGGATTCCATGAAGACATCATCTACAACATCCAGAACAGGGGGTATAGTTAGAGGCCTGTACTGAGGCAACTCTAAAAATTCTCTGAGTCTCTTTTTGGACTGAGGGTAGTCCTGGCATTCCCAGCAGAAATGCTCTCTTAAAGTATGCAAGGTTTCACCAAAAGAAAAATCCTCTGGAGGGGAGGCAGAGGGAATGGATTCCTCTGCATCTGAATCCTCATATGTTGATAAGGGCATGTCCTAATAATTAGAAGGGTCAGAGTCATCAGACTCCTGGTCTGTAGAATCAGAATGAAACTCAGTTCTTTGTCTTTTAGCAGGGGAAGGCTAGCTTCCCCTAATTAGGGTAATAAGGTCTTCAGCCATTCTAAGCATTTGTTTTTGTGGCTTGGGAGCTTGAGCATATGCTTTGGTCGTTGGTTTTCTAGGCATAGTGCATACTCTGGGCTGAAGAAACTCAGTAGTTTTAGCTACAAACAGAGTTGTCGATTTAATTTGAACATTGGTGGGTTGGAATACACCCTCAGAAGCTGGTGCCTGCACAGCGGCTCCGGACCCATCCAAGGTAGAGACATCCACAGGTTCCATAGTCGAAGAAGCATCTCGTGGCATACCAGACTCCGAATGGGTCTCAGCAGAGGCCTGCGAATCTGTAGAAGCGGGCATCAGGGGCTGCAAAAGTGCCTCACTGAGTACCGGTGGACTGGCGACTAGCTTAACGGAAGCATCGTCAGCAGTTTTGGACCTATGCGGTCTGTCTCTGCCTTTACATTTTTTTGGAAGATTGGTAGTTGGGTGGCTTATCGAAGCCATTTCAGAATACGGATAACGAGAGCGAAAGAATTTAGCGACAAAAATAGCCCAATGAATGGTTCGGGCGTTAAACAAGGCACAAAACTGACAAGGAGGGACGTTGTGGTCTGGGCCTAAACAGGTGACGCAGTAAGAATGAAAATCTCTGTGCGGTATTTGCTTTCCACAGGCAAGACAATTGTTAACTTTTTCTGTCATTGGTTAGAGCAAGAAAAAAGGATCCCCCAATGGGTTACTTAGCTTTAGAAGACTTCAGGTTTGAAACTCGAAAAAAGAAAATTTCAGGTAGCGGCTAACCGGCACTTGTGAACTGCTTCTGCTTCGAGCTCCTCACCAAGAAAGACTGATGTAATGGCATCAGCTGCCTGTTTTATACCCCTGATGACCTGACGTCATGGAAGAAGCGACAGCATCCGACGCAGAAATCCCAAGACTCTGGTATTCAGGCCGACTGAGGGCTACCTGCAGGCAAATAACCCAAGTGTGATAACTACAACAGTGAAACATGAAGAACATCTGTAGACTCATTTAAGGACTGGGGTATATGAGTAGATTCATCTATGAGTTTTTCTAATCGTATCGACCAATTGGTTAATGATAATTATAGAACTATAGGTTGTATAAAAAGATTTATGAAGTCTAGGAAATCAAAAATAATGATGTCACCATTTGTTAGTTATATTAGACCCAAACTTGAGTACAGAACAACAATATGGAAACCCTATAAGAAAACAAGCATGAGTAAATGGGAAAGAGTATAGCGGAAATACACCAAGGGCATCCATGTATGTGAAAATTTAAGTTATTATGAAATACTAAAATATCTGAACTTGTACAGTGTCTCTTACAGATATCTAAGAGGAGATCTTATTCAGGTATATAGGGCATTTAGAGACAACTACCTCTGGGAATGTTTGGGGTTATCAAAAAGTACTAGAAAATCATCAGACAACCTATGTAGAAGATTCTATAAGAATGAGAAGTGTACTAATTGGTTCTCTGACAGAATAGCTGATGCATGGAACAAACTAACAAATAACATTAAAGCAAGTACTAGTTTAGATATTTTTAAGAACAGCCTGGACACTTATTATGGGAACAAGTGTTTTGGTATATTGGCAAGCTAGAAGGGCATTAATGACCGTGCTTGAAATATTCGTATGTATGTATGTATGTATGTATGTATGTATGTATGTATGTATGTATGTATTTGGCATTATCCCCCAAACCAACTTTGTATTGGATGAAGGGAGGACAGCAACAGTCACTCCCTTGTACAAAGGTGGGGCTACAATGGTCCCAGGTAATTACAGCACAATATGCTTGATCAGACTCATCTGTAAGCTTATGGAAAGGATTATTATGAAACTAATAAATAAGGATATAGGTAACCTAAAGATTCATGACCCAATCCAGTTGAGTTTCATCAAGAACAAGTCCTGCCTAATTAAAAGTCACTGAGGCAATGTATGAGGGCAAATGAGTGCACCTGCCTATCTGCACCTTGTAAAGGTGTTCAACACAATCCCACAATAAAGCATCCTTTGATCACCATGTATCTACTATAGTAAGGAAGCCCTTTTTCATTGCACAACATATATCTAAGGGTATGGCTTCCAGATCCTGGGACATAATTGTTCCTCTCTACTCAGCACTCATTAGACCAATTATTGAGCATAATGTCCCTTTCAGTATATAGCTGTCCAAACAATTATCACAGCTGGAATGACTACAATGCTTACTCCCTAAAAAATCAAGGGCCTTAATCATAAAAACTATGCAGACCATCTCAAAACCCTGTCAATCTTCTTGGTATCATACAGGCTACTGAATGGCAACCTCTGCCTTGCGTATAGATCATCAGCAGACCCTGTTCTGTCACACCTATAACACATTCAAAAGTCCAATAGTATCAGAAACACCAGCTCGAGGGACCTCAATCTCCTTTGCAAGATTAACAGAGCATTGGAGGGATATGTATGTATCACACAGAATACTACCTCTATGGAACCAGCTTCCCCTATGCATAAAGAAAAGTACTTCTTTTACTCTGTTCAAATGTAACTTGAACAAACAGATGGGTTACCACCAATTTATAGCACAAACAACAGCTGTTCAGCACACAATGTTCAGAAAAGACAAACGACAGTTGAATAAAACACCTTTATAAAACACAGAGCTTTCGGGACACACCCTTCCTCAATGATTAACATAAGGTTCATTAAAAAATTCACTTAAATACACCCAGAAAGACATCACATGACCCGCAGCCAGGATCATATGACCAAAAATTCAATTTAAAAAGGTCAATATTTAATACATATAAAAGTACATATAAATACATATAAAACATGAAAATTCTTATATAGAAATGAAAATATAAGCATCATCTTTACTTCAATTTTGTTTGTTGTATTTTAATCAATATTGGTTTTAAAGAAACAGCTGTGTTCAAGCCTGGATATACATCAGCCATAAGACGTATTATCCATTCATATTCCTTTGTTTCCAATAGATTATTTATATCCCCACCTCTAAAAGGTTTCTGTACCATATCTAAAACTCTAAACTTAAACTTATGGTTCTCACCTAGTGTCCATTATTTTCACATCCTCTCCTGATTTCTGACTTATGTTCTATAATACGGTCTTTCAGTTTACGTGTTGTTTTCCCGACATAGAAACAAGTACAGGCAACACATGTTGCTAGGTATACCACATTATTAGATATACACGTTGCCAAATCATGAAATACAAATATTCTTTTGGATACTGGATGTTGGAACATACTATTAGAACCCAGATCCATACTATTAGAAGAAATTATATCATTGCAACAACTGCAATTATGACAACAAAAGACTGTTTAATAGTATTGATGTTAAAATCTTTATAACATAACAAACTTGTTCCTATCATAAAAGATGGTCTCATGCCTACCAATGCAGCAATGTCATCCTGTGCAAGAAGTACTTTCCAATATTTACTTATAATATTCTTAACTATATGTGATCTAGAGGTATAAGAGGTAATAAACCTTAATTTCTCATCTTTAGATGTAATAGATGGTGGGGTATCATCAAAATTGCAACTGAAGGTAGGCTTATAAAGTGAGCTCCTGTTGGTTTCTATTTCCTTCCTTATATCAGTTAACAATGATTTAGAGTATCCACTCTCAATAAATTCCTTGCGTTTCATCCATCTGTTTCAAAAAAATCATTTCAGTAGTGTTCATTCTACTTACACGCATAAGTTGTGCTTTTACAATACCCTGGAACACATGAGAAGCATGCATACTAGATGCATGTAAGTATCTACATACCTCTTTTTATCTATTGAGGTTAATATATAATTACCTTATATTGTTAAATTAACATCTAGAAAATTTATATCAACGTTAGAACATTCCATTTTGAATCTTAAAATATTAGTAGTATCATTAAGATGGTCAACAAATTCTGTGAGTTCAGTCAAGGAACCTCTCCATACAAAATCCACAAATCTCTGGTAAAACCTAACTTTCTCATTTATATATTTCGCCCCATCAAAAATATGTATTCTCTCCCATTCATGCAGCACTAAATTAGCATAGGTATTTGCTATGGGAGTACCCATTGCTATGCCTGTTAACTGCAAGTAGTATTCTTCATTGAAAATAAACACATTATTACGTAAAACCACATCAAGCAACATACATATGTTCTCAATATGCCTAGTTGTAAAATTTGAACAACGATAGAGTCAAGGCCTAGGTCATTCGAATAACAGTAAATAAAGAAGTTATATCCATAACTACCAGATATATAGGCCCATAGGTTATATCAAAGTTATTAGCTTTCATATGCCAACACTTCAATTTCTTCAAGAAGTCAACTGAATCTCCATGGCAATGGGACAACAAGGGACCCAATTGCTTTTGCAAATATAGGGAAATAGGCTCAGTAGCCCAGCCATTGCCAGAGACTATTGGTCTCATTGGTGGATTATCTCTAGATTTATGGACTTTGGGTATGCCATATAATTGTGAAATAAATCTATTGAAATATCACAAGATAATTGCAAATCATAAATACACATGTTTATGTAAGATATACATTTCTTTACTTCTGAGTATGATATATTTTTAAATGCTGTAACATCCTTCAACAAACTCAAAACAGAATCAAAATACTTGTGTTTGTCCAATCTGCTTGTTTAATTATAATATTAGAGTTATTTTTTACCACCAATTTATCCCATTTTAGCAGCAATGGTACACATGGAGAGAGGAAACATGTAAGGATCCCAGCAAATACTTGTTTGGTCTATCTTTTTTGACTCATATTACACATATAATGACTAATAATTACCATGATAATATGGGGTTAAGCTTCATAAGATTCAAATGGATCAAAATCCTAGTAAGTACCTTTGAACCTATGAGTCTAACGTATGATTGTGAGGGTAGACTGCTGGGTGGATATACAGCCACAAAGGTTAACAAGGCAGTTTAATATTGGTTGGCATGCATATTCCCCTGTAATACATTTTGAGATATTCCAGAATTCCTCTTGGTTTCAAACAAGATATCCTCGATCTGATATCCTACTCAAAAAAGTGGAGCATTATTTTTTAAAAGAAACTTGGCCAAAACTTTGTTCAAAATAATTAATAAGGACAGCAGGTCTTTGATTAAGGATATTTTTTTCAGAAACTTATCCTAAGACAAGGGAGCATTCAACGTCATCACGTTGTCCTTATTTTTTTTCAAATTGTACTGATATTGCCATTTTCTCTGTCAGTTGGCAAGACTGTTTGGTGTTTTTTGTTTTCTTTCTTTTGTCTTTCACCAAGGAAAACAGGAGGTATGTAGGACACTGTATTACATCTCATAGGTTCATAGGTGTGTACTAGGCTAATGGCCCTGGAGCCTTTACAAGCCTAGCCGATAGAAGTGCCCTGGCATCGTGCCGCCCAACGTTAGTTCCCAGTGCCTGTATCAAGTAGAGCCACTGGAGTGATTTCAGCCAGATTATCTTCAGACATAGCCACTGCTAGTGCAATTATCTTTCAGCACAAGCATAATAGTTGCTGAACTTTCAAGAAATGATTTTCCGAACCTTCAATATCATCAGTGGAGAACTGCCTGTCCAGAATTCAGGAGCAAGAGGCAGCAGCCCAGAGCCCTCTCAAAAAATAGACACACTTTTTTAAAATCTTCTCTTTGAACAGCACATCTATATAAGTAATACAAAGGTATTGGGTGAGCTAATTTTAAAAAAGTAATTAGCAATGGTTAATAGTGACTTATGGTGTCATCAGTGATCAGTTTAACAATTGTTGTTATTCTAATAGCACAGGCTGAGAGGTGCATTCTGTATAAGGTCACTTTTTATTGGCATCTCTTTGTTATTACCCTCATAACCCTTTTTTGTGGTTCACCAAAGAAAGTCCCCAAGATGGGTGCCTGCATGTCCAAAAATACTGGCACATTTACAATGTTCCTACTCTACCTTTTCTTTTGAGCATTTCTGAGGGTAGTATTTTGGTGCTAGTTATTGGCATGGTCTGTCATCCTTCTCTGATACCTGTGGCGCACATACACCTTACCAACATCTGAGTCCTATAATGGCAGTCGGCCTTGTCTTCCATTCCCCAGTTTGTATAAATATATTTTTTTTCATTACAACAAAGTGTTTTATTAGCTTATTAGGCCTAATCAAAGGGTGAATACTTTTGTTAATTGAGTCAAGATCAGCTTTTTTTTTGGGGGGGGGGGGTCAAAGCCACTTTGATGGCAGTTTAGCAGTTAAGCTGTTTGAGATATTTCAGACTTATGTGTTTGCACTCATAATATGCATAAGCCATCTGGCAAATCACCACTTAAAGCAATAGTGCCAATTTCAAATTATAACGTGAATAATTATAGTTTAATGTTCTATTTAGTCTACTGGGTCTAGTTTTGTGCTTTTTTGTTCACTTTATATGTATTAGAATCAACATCATTGACTTATATACACAAGTCTGAAGTATAGTACAACCCTATCAAGAGTAAGGCTATGATCCGAATGTGGTATGTGTACTTTATAAACACATTTCTTGTAAATGTCTACCATACAAACAAGAACATTTATATTATACACAAGCCTAGCTCAAAATAAACGCATGAGTAAACATAAAAAATAAAATAAATTAAAGGCTGCTTTAAGAGTGTTAAAGTACTTTTCATATTAAAAATATTACTACCATAGATTTTTTTTTTTAGAATGAACTCTCCATTTTCATTTTTAAAACTATCTATTTGTATGTTTGGATTAGTTAATTGATACTAGTTTTCCTACTAAATGTGCCAAATTCATTCATTCATGTTGAACAGGAGATCTTGCGATTAAGAGGCCATTTACAGTACAGGCTGAGAGGGAGGGGGGAGAGAGAGAGAGAGGCTTCAAGTCATGGAAGACTTGCTATCATAAATTACAATACAAATATAACTTCCACAGGAGCAGATATGAATATACTCATAGCATACCTCTCAACTGTACTGATTTTCAGAGAATGTCCAGATTTTTGCCTCATATTTTGACCCATTTTTCATAAAATTGTGGATTTCTGGCAAGTCATTATTTTATTTTTTTATTTTATGTATTTATTTTACATTTGTTGACTGGGATAGTCCGACTCGATATATATCATTTTCAGCACAGGCCCAGGGAGAAAAGCTTCAAGATAATAGTACACATTGAACATTTAGTAAATGCTAGTTTCAAGCAGATTACAGTCATAAGCAATACCAGCATTTAGCACATATAGTACTAACTTATTATAAAACACTTTAGAAAACATAACATTATTTTCAAAGTTTTATATATATATATATATATATATATATATATATATACACATAACATTACATTCAGGTTTAAGACACATTGAGCAGCAGTTATGCAATTGACCCTTCATGAAATGGTGTGGTAGAAAAAAATTAGAAGTAGTTAAAGGTAAGGCACCCAAGTAATAGAGAGGTCACTAGTTGGGGTTAGTGCAAGGACATAACCAATGAGTTTTTAAATATTTCTTGAGTTTATTTTTGAATCGAGTTAGTGAGGGTTCTAGGGTGAAGTCAACTGAGAGTCTGTTCCATGTTTTTCCAACAGAGTTGGCAAACAGAGAGTCCCCAGCTGAATAGTTGGATTTGTATGTTTGAACTAGGAGTCTAGTGGATGATGTGGATGATCGCAGTGGCTGGGTTCTGGTGTAGGGGCTGATAATATTTTTTAGTGCAGGTGTATTTTTTGGTTGGTAAAGGACTTTATGTGCCACTATTAGCTGGTTGAACTGCAGTAGGCTAGGCAGTTCAAGCCATCCTAGGTGATTTAGGTTGTGACAGTGGTGTGTCCGGTAGGCTGTGCCAGTAGCAAATCTGGCAATGTGATTTTAGCAGGATGATAGTTTATTAAGATCTGTTTTGTTTAAGTTGCAAAATAGAGGTGAGGCATAGAGAAGAGTTGATAGTAGATGGGAACGGGCAATTGCAGTTCTAGCAAGTGGGGTAAGGAAAGCTTTGATTCTGTAAAGAGAGCCAAGTTTTTTATTAATGGTTTTGATAGTTTGATTGATATGCGCATCAAACTTCAGGTTGTTATAAACTATTACACCCAGTAGATTAGTTTGGGCTTCTGGGGAGATGATAGTGCCATTGTTGCGGTTATGCTGAAGGATGGCAGGGGGGGTCCTGCGTGTGGGGGTGAAGAGGAGCAGCTTAGTTTTGTTGGGGTTTAGGATTAGATGTTGATTGGAGAACCATTTTTCCACTGTATTGAAGGTATTTTGGGTTAATGTGAATAGAGTAGCTGGTGAGGTGCCAGAACAAATCAAGGTGGAGTCATCTGCATATTGAATGCAGGTAGCATCCGGGATGACTGAATGAAGATTGTTGATAAAGATGGAGAAAAGAAGGGTTCCTAGTACTGAGCTTTGGGAGGGACTCCTAATGTGATGGGTAAGCGAGATGATAGCTTGTCCTGCCATAGGACTACCTGTTGCCTACCCTGCAGGTAGGATTGAAACCATTGGAGTGTATGGTTGTTTAAGGAGAAGGCCTTCAAGGTATTTATAAGCATTTTGTGGTCAACCATGTCAAAAGCCTTGGACAGATCTAGAAAGAGTGCTGAGGATAGTTTGTTATTATTGCAATTGTGGTTAATGACATTAGAGAAAGAGAGGAGGGCAGAAGTAGTTCTGTGGTGTGGCTTAAAGCCATGCTGAAAGCTGGACAACAGCTTGTTCTGTGTGAGGTAGTGCATGAGTTGTATGTGTACAGACTTCTCCATAATTTTAGCTAGAGGTGACAGAATAGCTATGGGTCTAAAGTTTGACAGTTCAGTGGAACTGCCTCCTTTATGGAGAGGTATGACATGGGAGATTTTCCATATAGTGGGTACAGTAGCTTCAGATAAAGCTCTGTTGATCAAAATTGAGATGGGGTATGCTATGATGTCAGCAGCCTTTTGCAGATAGTCTGCTGGGAGGAAGTCGACAGCTGAGATGGTGGGTCTTAGTTTCTTAAGTAGGGCATGAATAAGTTGAGTAGGAACAGGTAGGAAGGTGAAGTATGTTTGGGTACTGAGTGTGGTTGTATTAGAATTAGAGCCATTGGGAGAGAGTTGGCTGGCTAGAGACTGGATAGTCTCTGTGAAGAAGCTGTTAAAGTTATTAGCAATGTCTACTGGGGATTTTTGTTGGGAAGCTGAGGGGGGTGGAGTGTCGGTTTGGCCTGGGTGGAGTAGTTTGTTTATTCCTGCCCAGAACGTTTGAGGTTTGTTTTGGTGTTCTTGCAGTAGATGGTAGTAGTACTTTTTGTCTAAGGTTATAGATTTTTTGATGTCTTTCCTTAGTTGTCTGAATCTTAGCTAATCAAGTGGGGCTTTTGTTTTTTGGTAGGTGGCCCATGCTTTGTTTCTGAGTGAAATTTTGGTATTGGTATCTTTAGAAAGCCACAGTGCAATATTAACTTTGGTTCTAATAGAGCTGCTGGGAGCATGGGAGTTAAGAATAGCAAGGAATTTGGTGTTAAAGTATGCTACTGCTTCATCTAGGGGGAGACTTTTTAGTACTGACCAGTTGCATGCCTTGAGTTCATTTTGAAACTTGGAGAGAATAAAATTTTTGTTGTTTCTTAATGTTCTATAGGTGGGTTGGTAGGAGCAGTCTACTTTCAACTTAATTACATAGGTGAGACTGTGGTCACTTAGGTCATCAGGCAAAGTGTCTGATTTATAGGATTGAAGATGGGTATTAATGAGTATCCAGTCTAGGGTACTTTCCTTGTTATTGGGTTTTCCTGTCCTGGTGGGGAGGTTATGATTGACTAAATCCATAGAGGTTTATGTGGGTTGTGGGGGTTTCACAAGAGCAAGTGTTCCAGTCAATGTTGAAATCCTCAAGAACAATTGTTTCTTGGGGGTAGTTATTGGATAACCAATATAAGAAGTATTCTAAAGTTTCTGTGTTCCTCCCTGGGAGAATGTAGACAGAGACAAAGTTTATATTTTTGTTTTTATTAATTTGTAGTTTTGAGATAAGAATCTCAGCATTATTGAACTGGGGTGGCTGTTGGGTGTCTATGCTGACAGATAGGGTAGACTTGTAAAGTATGGCTACCCAACCACCCTTTCTGGTGGTACGGTTTAGTTGAAACATATTGTACCCTGGTGGCAGAATCTCATGGTCCTTGGTGGCAGGCTTTAGCCATGATTCTGTTAGGCATAATATATCTGGGGAATGAACAGCTAAGAGGGCATGCAGGTGCTGTTTTATTTATGCTCCTGATTTTTAGATGACAGGCCAGCAGTGAGTTAGGAGGTCTATTTGTTGGAGCTATGTTGGTAGGGGGATATAGTAGGGGGATTAAGGTCAACAGGTGGGGATGGATCAGGGTTTGGGTGGATGTTGCCATCCTTTGTGAGGTTGTAGTGTATCCCGAGTATGAGTTTTAAGATTTTGAATAACGTTTTGTAATAGTGTCTAGTTTTAGGACTAATGTAACTAGGTCTAGTAAGATGGTAGTAGTATTTAGGGTTAAGGAGGTAAGCATGAGGGAGGTGAGTAAGGGTGCATTATTATCTGTTGTAGATGGGATGGATGTTTGGAATTTAGGGTAGTGGAAACCTGGGTTACCATGATATTTGTAGGTGGTAAGGAGATATGGGATGAGTAACAGGGGTAGTAGAAGAGATAATAAGAGTATTTTGTGTGATAGCATAGCTGAATGAGGCTTGAAACCTAGGCAAAAGGAATAGCAGAGTTATAGGACTAGTGGTATCAGGTTGAGGGTGGTGCTGTTAAGTAACAAGTTGTTACTGATTGGTTTAAAAAAGTGGGGTGTGGTCTAGTGCTAATAAATGTAGCAGCACCAGGGGCAGGGTTGTGTGCGAAGCGAGGGCAAGCAGAGGAGGGATGAACCAATGCCTGTACTAAGTTGTAGCAGTTTAACCTGTTTGAGGAAAGAGGAGGGGTGGGAGAAAAGAGAAGGCAGTAGGAGTGGTTAGAGGGAGACCATGATTGACTCAAAACACCACACCAGAGGTAAGTTTAATGTAATGGGGCTAAAACCTGCACTCAGCACATTAATGTTACTTATGTTTAGCGGGAAAGACAGACCAATAGTATACAATTGTGAGGATTTTTACAAGGGTTACTTGTTCAAATGTCAGACAAGTAAGTAAAACTTTTAAATAGGAATCTATGTCTGAGTGTAGAAAGCCAAAAAGGTACAAGGTATACCTGTAAAAATTAGGGTGAGAGAGACAAATGTAAGAGTCAGTGTACTTTAGTTACAGGGGTAGGAGGCAAACACTCAAGTAGAAAAGAGCCCTATGGCTGACCAAAATAGTGACTCACTTAGTTACACAGCACTGTAAGAGAAAGCTTAACAATTTTTTTTTCTGTGTAACCTGCTCTGATTAATTGCTGGGAGAAAAACAGTTTTTGTTGTTAGAGACTGTGGTAGAAAATTGCAATCCTGTAGACACTGTTATGCAGGAGATGCAGTATGCTAGTGTAGGTAAATGCAGAGTTCAACTCGGAAAAGAGAAAAGCAGAGATTCTGGGGTAAGCATTAAGGCAGCAACAGGCAGTTATTTTATAATAGTACATTCAGAAAGGTTTGGGGGGGGGGTAAAGTAGCACACTTCAGAATGGACTAGGATTTATAGCTAAGAAACCTTACCAAGAGAGCAATGCAGTAAATAACAAACACTTCCCAGATTTTACAGATATACCAGAAAAACTAAATCAATTGTTCACAATTGTACAACCGGAAAATTGTCAGTACAAGCAATTCAGGTATAGCTAGCACAAGTTATTCTGGTCATAAAAGCACTTATTCAATGTGTGTGAGCAATTTAAACATTAAAAACATATGCAGCAAGTAGTAGCTCTGATTATCACTTTTCTAGGTATAGGTTCAGTTTAAACACAAGTATTACCACAAAAATTCAGTAAAGTCACTAGCTACTTAAAGAGCTTCTGCAACAAAAATAGAGCAGTCTGTGCAGTATCAGAATTTAGCATCAGGTCATTCAGTTACACACAAAAAACAGTAAAAAAAATCCATACAATGAAGCTACATACACTGTGAGTCACACCAGGTCAGCCAAGGGGGGAAGAGAGAGGAAAATCCTAAGCACCTAGATTTGAAAATGATGCCCGTACGAAGTTGTAGCAGTTTAACCTGTTTGAGGAAAGAAGGGGGTGAGGGAAAAGAGAAGGCAGTAAGAGTGAAGACAGAAAATAGTAAAAGAGATTTGAGTTTCAGACTTTATATCTTTCAGAAACTTCATGCTAAAGCAAAACCTGTTATTCCAGCAACTTTTTAAGTTTGTAAAAACAATATTTAAAAATTGTCCCTATTTTTGTGCTTTTGCCCCCCATTATTTATGGTTTTGTTCAGATTTTTTGCTCTAACAGGTACAGAGGTATGGGTCTCATAGTAATACTCAAGTGATGTTACAACAGAAAAGAAAAATAATGCATTTGTCAGTGCAGGTTAAGAAAGAAACAATGGCAGGCATCTATTCCTCCTTATCCTCTGAATATTACTACATTGTTGATACCTAAAACAAACGTTAAAGAAACTAAGTGATACAATATTTACACATTGATAACTGTATTTTGAGCTTAAGCAGATAACTAAATATCTTGGATCTAAGCACAAATGAGTACTAGTGTAATATAAGCTGAATATAAATCCAGTCTTGATATTTGTTGTATATGAAGACTATCAAATGTTTTAAAAACAAATTTGATGTTCTACCTGGTAAAAATAAAATGTAAACATACCTACTGACATATGAAATGTGACACAAGATAAATGTATAGTATCAGATTACAGCTATAAATATTGTTGCTTGTAGAGATCTGATGGGATCCATAGCTAACACTGATGAAACCTAGGTTGACTCCAACACACCATGACAGAAATGGAAACTCCAAAAAGCATTTGCAAGGTGCTAACTGCCTAAGGCACTAAACCCTTAGAGACTCTTAATATACTAAATCAGAGATTTCACAACCTTGGAAGTAAGGGAGAAACTTCCTTAGGCCACAGTTTGCACTTGACAAAATAGGTGTCAACAAATTTTAATTGATGATATGGGAGCTGATCAGCCAATGACTCTTAACAGTGGACCTTATCTGAAGAAACGTGGGATAATGTCCAAGAAAGTTTACTGGAGACAGAGGCAAAGGAATGAAAGTCATATGAAAAAATGCAGTTGGAAGTATAACAAAAAAAAAAATAGAAGGGGTGGAATGAGTGACAAGTGTGAGAAATGTGTGAGTGAAGAGCTAGGAAGTGAGTGAATATGAAAGAGAGGAGTGGATAATTCATTTGTAGAAATCAGACAAAGGTTGGAGTTGCATGGAAAAGGGGATCTGTTTAACAGAAGGTAAGATACATTAAATGAAGAATTGGACAGAAGCTAATGACTTGTGGATTGTGAATAGTTAGCATTTTTAGTTTCAGATAATAGAGTATAAGCATGTGAATCTGTGTTAGAGGCAGACAGTGGGATGGTACTGAGAAGTTTGACACTCTAGATACAGGGATACAATCAGTGGAACCAAGCCTAAGGAAAAGCAACCATTTTATAAAGATATTTTTTTTATGACAGACTACAGGAATTCATTTGACATGGTAACATGGGTAAATTTACCCTCTTCCCCACTGTAGTGCAATCCTGGAGTTAGTATATTTAGTTACGGGGTGTGGGTGGGTTTGACATGCTGTGGTCTGTGTTTTCATTCTTTGTTGGCCAAGTGCATACTACCCCTGTATCCTAAATCAGTAATACCGTTGTTCGGTAATATAACATTTTGGTGTTGTCGTCTCAGTAAATTCATTTTCGGGTAAGTGGTCTTTCTTTTATTTGGAGTAGACCCATATATATATATATATATATATATATATATATATATATATCTGTTCTTTCCATTTTAAATCTACAATAGTTAATCTTCCCATTTTTGCTAAAGTCAAATCTATTATCTTTACTGTATTTGTACAGAATATGACTATTCTAGAACATCTCTCATTTCACAAATTTGATATTATCTCTCCTCCCTATAATTACTCTGTTTGTAATCTTTCTTGATTTGTTAAAAATCTTTTGTCTTCTAATATAATTACATCTACAACACATGCATTACATCACTCCAAAATCCTTGTTTTTCTTATTATATTCTTAATACTAGTCACATTTACAATAAGCACTCTAAAATTTCCATTTTCCCTTTTATTCATGTTTTTCATATGTTTATAGCTAACTACTACACTAGCTTTCTTAATAGGGCATTCTAAACCTAGTCAATTTCCCTCCTAAAGGTAAGAATCAAACACTGTACCTTGTCATGAGTCAACCATCTTAACCATTATAACACGGCCCAATCATTAGCTGTATATATATATATATATATATATATATATATATATATATATATATATATGTATGTATGTATGGATTCACTTCACAAGCCTGAATGATCACAAGCCTAAATTGCATAAGTTGGAAGACCAAAAGCCTGAAATTTCATAAGCCTGAAAACTCAAAAGCCTGAATCCCATAAGACTGAAAACAAATAGGATACATATACTGACTGAAGACAACACAAAACAGATTATATTCCACCAAATATAAGCAGGAGGGCCCCCCTAATCCCCCATGCGGGGGGCTGCACCCCACACCCCCTGCTCTATATATATATATATATATATATATATATATATATATATATATATATATATATATATTAACTCCAAGATTGCACTTCACTACACTAAAATGGAATCTCAGAGTTGATATATTTAATTAGCAAGGGGTGTGGGGGTACAGGGGGGCTTGCCCCCCTGCCCATACTTGGTGAAAACTGCTATCCTTTGTCTTGTATGTGTTTTTGTGTGTCATTGTTTGTGTTCTGTATATTTTTAGTCTTATGGGAGTTAGGGTTTTGAGTTTTCAGGCTTATAAAATTTCAGACTTTTGGTCTTCTGGCTTATGCAATTCAGGCTTGTGATCATTCAGGCTTCTGAAGTGAAACCATATATATATATATATATATATATATATATATATATATATATATATAATTTTTCATCCATTTCCCTTTTTTCTTTTATGCGTATCCCTTTAAATTTTCTTTTTCTGTCTTTTACCCATTTACCAACATAATTCTTTCAGAACCTTGTTCTATGTCCTCTTTATTACTTTTGCTCATTTAATTTCTCTTCTATTTCTACTACTTCTAAAATTTCTTCTCTTTGTTCATTTTATTCCCTTTCTTTTTCTTTTTCCATACTCTTATTTTCGTTTTTGCAATCCATCCATGAATGTTCAATTTTGTTATTTTACAACATTTTAATTCAGTTTTTTGCATAATGTCCCATTTCTCCATAACATTTCCTTTCATTGTCATTACTTATCAAATATCCTTCTTTTCCACAAAAAAGACATGTTTTGTATTTCACCCAGTATTTTATGACACCCATTTTCCCCTCCACATGTATCATGCTTGTTATATGTATATTTTTCTCTCTTTCCATTTTTAACACAAAATTACAATACCAGTCCATAAACTCCTTTTATCAGAAACTTTTGTAATGTCCAGTACTTCTTCACATAAAGTTTTCAAGTGTCCTCTCAAAGTCTCTCTTTCTACCTCTGTTTGAAATTTTACATGAATTTTCTTTTTGTTTTCCTGTTAAATGTTTTTATCACATAAAAGATTCCATGGATTGCAATCTTTCTTTTTTTTTTTTTTTTTTTGCATATTCTCCAAGAAAATTTTCCATTGAAAAAGTCTCAAATATAATGTCACAAAATGTCTCTTTGTTAATAAGAATAAATTATCTTACCTCATGTGTTTTAACACCCAAAGGAGCTATTAAATTGTCTCACACCCATTTCTTTGTCTTCTTTACTTTGAATCCATACTACATACTTCTGTTTTTCATTTTTAATTTTCTTCTACCTTCCTTTTTGCTATGCACATTTTGCCTTCTTTTACTTTCTCTGCATGTTTTCTTTTCCATTTCACCACTATTCTTCAGGATTGTCTCTGCATCCAGTTTTTGTATTTCCTCCATAATGCCCCCCAGAGGAAATGTCTCCTTCATTTTGTGGCTCACTCTGCATCACCATTTCTTTAAGTAAATCACCCACAAACACTCCCAGCTGGAGGGTTGTAATTATACATCCATCTTTGCTGACTCATCTCCATCAAACAGATTTCTTTGAAACATCTCCTCAGAATCATGTACACATTCTCTGGTCTCAATATTTGCTTTCTCCTCCCATTTACTCACCACTCCATTATCTTCTTCCCTCTCTCCAACTGCCTTCCTCTTTCTCCAGGCCACCTCTGCACCAGGAATGGAAACAGGAAGTGCTCCTGCAAACTGGGTCCCACTCATAACAATGACATGTTTACATTATATATTATTTGCATATTTACATATTTACATTATTTTCATCTATTTACAAAACTCCATACATTATACACTTCAATTTAAACATTTCCCCACTATTTTATCCATAACCAAAACATTATTTTCTCCAGAATCTTTGTCAAAGTCTATTTTCCATTGTATTTGATTTCATTTAATCTCTCATTCCATATAGTCCATGAAACATAAAATATTACTCTGTTCATTTTCTTCACTTTTCCTGCCCTATAATAACCAAATTCTATTATGTCCATTTTTATTTGCTCAGATTTTAACACATTTTCACCCTATTATGTTTACATATTTCTTTCTACAAATTATTAACTCTTTCACATTTCAAAAACACATGCGCAGTAGTCTCAAATTCTCCACATTTATTAGATATTCTATCTTGCCTTTTCTTTTATGGCATAATTGCCTTAACTGCAATCTTCTAATAGACCATCTCCATAAAAAATAATTACATTCTTTAATCTTTTTATAGTTATTATATGTCATCATTATGGCTTTTTTCTTATCTATTTCTAAATCTTTCCATGGATCAATGCAATAGAATGCTTTTATAATATTTAAGTACCATTAGTTTCTATTTTTTCACATATATTCTTTTTTATTTTCCATAACACAATTTAGTTTTGGTGCTTTTTCATTTCCTCATTCACAATGCTTTTATTCCTTTTTTAAACTTCATTTCCTTCCCACAATTCATTGTATTTATAATATAGTATCATTTCTATCAAGTTTTTATTTTCCTCCATAATTTCTTTTAATACCTTATATAAAATTAAAGATGTTGTATGTACTATTGTGTTTGTTAAACCCAAGACTCCTTGCTCTTCATATATAGAATCCCCCTCTTGAATGGATACAGTCTAGAACCCCATATAAATAAAAAATATAATCATCATTTCATTTTTATACTTAATAGAAATTGTATAGATGTTAGCAACATAAGCAATTTTTCCTATTACCATGGTGTTCAACAAGTGTGCTTTTTTCTATATGACAATCTATATGATTTCCAAAAACAGTCATACCCTTTACTTCCTAGAGTACATTATCCTATTGTCTGTATTCATTCCTTCCAAATATTATTCCTAATATATCTATATATTTTTCATTGAACCTATCATACCTTCAAAACTAGATCCTTTACTTTTTATTTATACTTAAACCATTTTTTTCATTTATCCTTAATTTTTCATTTACTTCTTCCATCCATACTTTATTTTTAGCAATTAGTACAATATCATCCACATAATTATACATTATTGGCAATTGTACTTCCTTCATCATTTTGTATCCATCCACTACTTGACATTTTATTGATTTCTTTCACTATTACATTCATAACTAATGAGAAAATTACACTACTAGCTGGGCTTCCCTGCTTTATTCCACATCCTATTTTTATTTCCTCCCAAATCCAGCCTTTTACATTTAGTTTTACATAGTTCCTTTCATGAACTGATTTTATTACTTGTAATATTTTTTGCTTACATTATATGCCTGCAAAATTCCCCATAATGATTTATATTGACTATTATAGGCTGTACTTATATCTCCTATCATAACATTCACTTCTACATTTTTATTTATGATACAATCAATTATTTCACTTATTATCTATAATAACTCTTGACTTCCTTTTCCTTTTCTTCTGAATTCATTTTGGTCATATATTATATCCATTTTCTTTTTTAACCTTTTTGTTATTATTCTCATGAACATTTTATGATTCATATTATTCAATGTAATAGGTCTCCAATTTTTTATCTCCTCTGTATTTCCTTTTTAAATATAAATTTTATAACTCTTGTACATATCACTGTCTCATTAATTCCAGTTTCTAACGATTCATTCATAACTTGTATGAAAATTATTTTTTGCCACTCCTTCATTTCTTCATACATGCCTTATTCAATTCCATCCAGTCCTGTTGTAGAGCTCATGTTAATACCTTTTACAATTTCATTCCATTCTTTCATAGTTATTTTTTGTTCTAAATATCTATTATCTCCATTATTTAATTTTTCACCTTTATAAATTTGTTCTGTATGTTTTCTTTTTTTAACAAATAATTCCAATAGATATTCTTTAATTATTTCATATATTCCTTTTTGCAGTCTTATTTGCTTACCTTCCTTATGCTTTAATTATCTTATTATTTTTCCTTCTTTTATTATTTTACTCAAATATGGTGCTACCTCTTCTTTCTTTCCTTGTAAACAATATTTTACATAACGAGTTAATTTTAATTTGATTTATTTTATATATTCTCTTTCTTTTTCATAAAATGATTTTTTCCTCTCTAATAAGTCTATGAATATTTCTTGACTTAATATCTTATATCTCTTTTTTCTTTTCTTCTTTTCTTCCTTACACATTCTAAAAGCACTTTTTTTATATTTCTCTTCAAAGTTAAGCCACCAAACAGTCTAATTCTCATAAAACTATCTCATATTGATATGATTTTTCCATAATTCCATAAGTTCTTTTTTCTCTTCTAAATCTAATACCTTTACATTAATTATTTTTATTCCTTTTCCTATTCTATGTTTCCTGTACTTTAACCAATATAGACATATGTTCTGAAAATCCAGCATACTTAATTCCTTTTTCTTTAGTTTTTAACTATCAGATATTAAAAAAGAATCAATTTCTCTCCTAATTTCATTTCTTTTGTAGGTCCAGTGGTTATTCTCCCATACACTTAACTTTCTACTTCTCATACTTTTTTGACCATTTTAACATCACAATTATTTTTTCTTAAATTACAATTAAAACCACCCACCACTATAATGGCCATATTTATACAAACATATTCAATAATATATTTAAACATCATTTCTCTCTCTCTCTCTCTCTCTCTCTTTTGCTATATATGCATATAAAACTATAATTCTTTACACATATTTTTCCATTTCAAGTCTATTACTGTAATTTGTCCTAGTTGCACTAAGGTTACATCTAATATTTTAATGGTTATTTGATATAATATACATATGCCTAAGCACATTTCTTTCCCCATGTTCCAAACTACCCCACCATTTCAAAGTTTTTTTCAGTTTGTGTTCTTTCTTCCTCTGTTAATAATCTGCCTTCTAAAACAATAATATGTGCGTCTACTGCAGCACACCATTGTAATATACCTATTCTCCTCTTAATATTTTTCATACTGTTCACATTTAAAGCTATTTTCAGCTTTTAAAAACAGTTAGTATAATAAAAGTGTTATCCCTTTTCTTTCTTATTTTCTCTAAGCATTACATTTTTAAATTTTCTTTTCCTTTCTTTAACCATTTTTCCTATTGAATTATTTTTATTTCTTACTGTACGCCAGTTAGCTTCTTCCTCATTTGTTTCCTCTGTTTCTTTTTCCTTATTACTTTTTCAACTTCTTGTACAACCTCTTTATTAATCACACATTTTTGTACATTTTCTTGTGTAACACATTCTTCTCTTTCTCCTTTATAACTTCATTTTCATGTTTATTTTCTTGCACATTCATTTCACATTCTAGCCATGAATGACCAGTATTGCCACATTTTTGTACTTTAAATCACATTTTTTGCATTATGCAACATTTTTCATATTCACTGATTAAATGATCAGTCTTTCCACAAAAATAACAAGTCTTTGGTTGACCCCTGTATTTCACAAAACCCCTATTACCATGAACATTAATAATGCTAGGTACATGCATAATATTATCATTTTACATTTTCAGTGTTACTCCACATTCTCATCCCCCAGTCCATAGTCTTCTTTCATCATATATTTTTGTAGTGTCCATTACTTCCTTACATATATTTAACAAACGTTCTTTCAGTACTTTTGCTTCAGCTTCAGTTCTAAACTGGATCATTGTTCTTTTTTTTTGCATGTAAAAAGCTTGCACCACATATTCTGACCATGGATAAATATTTTTATTTTGTTCATATGCACCCAAAAAATTTTCCATGGCCTGCCCAGTCTCAAATATCAAGTCACAAAAATTCTCTTTATTAATTAAAATAAATGCTCTTACCTCTTTTGCTTTGACACACAGTGGTGCTATGACAGACTCTCAAACCTCATACCTGTCCAAACTTTCTTCTTTTTTACTGCTCACATGTACTGTATACTTCTTTTTTGTTTCTTTTATTTCTTCTTTCTTCTTTGTTCCTTCTCCAACAGTTTGTGCATAAATTTTTGTTTCTGGAACTTTTTCTGATGCAGTCTCTTCTCCTTTTTCTTCTTCTATTTTTTCCATGATGTTGCTCCATGAAATTGCTGCTCCACTTTCTAGCTCCCTTTGATTTACCATTTCTTCCAAATAATCATCCCATAACCCCCCCCCAAATTGGAGAGTTGTAATTATGCATTTTTCTGAGGTAACTGTCTCTCCCTTAAACAATCTCCTCTGAAAGTTTTCCTCTGAATCCATCTCGGTTTCAGCTACATTCTCCTTTTCCTCCAATGTCACTATTTTTCTCTACACCCACACCATCAGAAAAAAACTTCTGGAAGCGATTCTACCATTTCAACTACATTTTCAGCAACTTTCACTCCAGTTTCAGCAAAAGCTGAATCAGCCATGTTTTTTCCCTGTTCCTCCTGGCTACCTCCATGCCTGGACAGGAAACAGGAAGTCAAGATGTGTGACACACAAACTCTTCCCCCGACTACCAAGAGTAGGGGAAGTTCCTTGATGTCCTTGCTAAATTTCCCCTAGTGATATAAATACCACCTCAGGTCTCCCCTGAAAAGAGGCAACCATCTTAAGGGGTTTAATCCAGTCAAAAAAGGATAAACAACTAAATAAATAAATACATTAATTAATTAATTAATTAATTAATTAATTAATTAATTAATTAATTATCATATCAGCTAATGTGAACCATGTTTTTGATTATAAAAGTCTTCAGTGTAACATAAATCTTTGCTTGGACTTTTGGCTTCCAGTGCAGATTGTGTACTACTTAAATTTACCTCCTATTAACTACATATATAATTCCTTTAAAAGTTGTCTGCAATTTGATGGTTCAAAAAATGCATCAGGGCTATTCCCCCTACATCTTCTAGGACCCTTAAGATTCTGCTAGTGGCATACAGGGTGATCTGTTCTCATTGTACTCTTTATTTCTTTAATAGGCTGATTTGCATTGAGCAGCTACATGATAATTCTGTTTCTTTGGTCCTGGCACCAAACTTAGAGACCAGGACCTGGCACCACCCTTAGAGATCATGTGATTCATGTGAAAAAGTAAATGTCTATTGCTGTGGAATATTTTTTTAGCTCAGAGGGTACCATAGCCAGCTGTGGACACCAGCAAACCCTGTGGTCTCTGTGGGCTCCTGTTCCTGCAGCCCCAACCACAACAACTTATCTTGATATTTTGTAACATGTCTTTCAAACCAACAAAAGTTAGTAAAGCAATATTGTATAATTAATAAACCATGTGGGTAATAATAACACTTATTTATATTCCCTTTAAAATTCAAAAATATCTCTGGTTATAACAATAGTATTTTATCAAGTAACAGGCTTCACAATTCCATTAAATATTTTACCACTGACATAGTAGCCCTGGAAATTCTCTACACTAAAACTAACAACATAGCCAGCTTTAGGTACCTGCATTACCCATGGCTGCCGAGGGTCCTTTAATCATCCTTGACTGTGTGGGGCCCAAAAAGGTTGCTGCTGGTTGGAGAAAAATGAGGAGACAAAATGTACTAATTTCCTGAACAGGACTGTGATATGACCCTGTTATAATAATCTGATAATGAATATAAGCAAAGTAGCTGCTAGAGACCAGCAGCCCATAATGACAGATTTCAGGACACACCTTGGATTTTAAGAAGATATGATGGTTCCAGTCTTCAGGAATGGTTTCCTCTTTCAGAGAGTTTTATAAATACTGGCAGAACACCATATACTATAACTCTCAATTTATTGCTGAAGAATTCTATGTAATGCCAAAAATAATAGCAGAATAAAGGCTCACAATGAGGGACATGTTTAAATATGACTCTATGTAAAAATCCCAAAAAGCCCAAAGGCAGAGTAACACTGAGCGAATAACACAGAATGAAGCAAGTAGCATAAAATATAAAACTTTTATTGTACAAACGTAAGTGCTTTCATGGTTAAATAAGAAAACTTCATCAGACAAAAAATGATGAAACTTAAGCACTTTATATACAACATTAAATGTCAATTAAAAATTCCCTCCAAAAATTTTAAAGAGATACCAACATAAACCATCAATCATCATTTACCCAACCACTTAGTTTTTAATACTGGCTTAACAGACACAAACTCATTCAAACCATACTGCTTGTGAGCCGCTAGCCTAAAAATCCACTGTAGCTCTATATTTTCTGTATTGGATACAATGGGTCCTAACCTGATGGGTTTCTGCATTACATGAAGAACCTGAAAAAGAAACTTTTGGTCAGATCCATGCTCTAACATATGTTTGGCCAATGCACTATAAGTAAAACCTCTTCTAGTGCAATAATCATGATCTCTAATTCTCACTCATAAAGAGCGATTAGTTTTTCCCACTTAAAAATGAAAACATTTCACACAATGTGCTACATAGATCAAATCAGTAGTATTAAAACCTGCCCATGGTCTCAGTTCCCATAATTTGCCCATAGCAGGATGCCTAAAAAACCTAGGTTAATCAATAAATATGCAGAACTTACATGAACCACATTTATGTGTCCCAGGCACTGCTGAGGGTACTTCAAGAATCTTAGGGTAACATAACTGTCTCAAATTTTTCTTATTTTTAAAAACAAAATTTGGGCTGTGTCCCACTACATCCGTAGTTCTGGAGTCAACCAGCAAAATCGGCCAATTATTAAATATTACCCTTTTTATATTGTCAATGTCTCGAGTAAAAGATAATACAACAGGTAGCCCATTCTCTGCTACAAACATATCTTCTACGTTAGTTGATGTTACCTGTGCAGGTAGCCTTTCAGAAAAAAGGGCTTAGCCCTTCTACCACATTCTGCACATACCCTATTAAAGGCTTTAGAAATCTCATAGGTAGAGTACCCTTTCTGTAAGAATGCATCCTGTAAATATTCCATTTCATTCATAAAATCCAACTCATTGCATGATAAATGTGGCACCCTCATTCCTTGACCTGTCAATATATTAGTGAACATGTGGGTAGGATGCATGCTTGTGCAATGGAGAAAAGAGAGAGTGTAGCAGGACTTCCTGTGTACTTTAGTTGTAAGAGTACCATCACTCAACATAATCGTAACATCTAAAAAGTCTATAATACTAGAAGACACATTTAGTGTAAATTTCAAAAAATTACTACTACGATTGTGCTTTTCATAAAAACAATTCAATTCATGTACGCTACCACTCCATCCAATAAAAAGATCATCTACAAAGCGGCGATAAAACACCACATTAGTAGTACCTAAGATATTCATGTGTTCCCATTCCATCATAACAATATTTGCATATGAATTGGCACAGCTGGTGCCCATCGCAACGACGGCTGTTTGCCAATAATATTTATCTGCAAATAAAAACACATTCTGTTCCAACACAAGCTCTAAGAGCATACATATAAAATCTATCCTATCTACTGAAAACAGCAAACTTTTCTGCAGTGCATTTTTCACCATGCAAACCCCTTCCTCATTGGATATGCACGTAAATAATGAAGTCACATCTAATGTAGCTAATAAACCAAAGCTGCATTCTCCCTTAACCTGTGTGTAATTATACAAATTGGTTACAAAATGTTGAGTGTCTCGCAACACTACAGGATATTGATTCAAATCTAACTTCAACTGTTTACCCAAATAAATGGAAAGAGGTTCCGTTAGCCACCCCCTCCAGCAACAGGGCTGTAGATGTCCCACAAAACTGCTGCATGTACTCCTCTTAGCAAATTTATTAATTGGCTAGAATTCCAGCCAGAATAAGCAGTAATAGAAACTTCCAATAGAAATGTAGAAACTGCAGTGGATGCCTTTGGTTTTGTTTGAATGAGGGGTCACATTTCAAGAGTGTTTTCTACTACATTGTCATTGGTGTACTGACACAAATGAAACTTTTCCCTTGTTTATTTATATGATAAATGCAGCACTGGTAGACATGGTAATCCTTACTTCATTTAGTATTACATATCTTCTACTGTGCCTTAGAGGGAACATCACACATTGCATCTGAATGTTTAGGACACAGTCCATTCTAATACAATCTATTTAGATAATGCCGACAGCAAGGATGTCTATCAGTGCCAACTGTGTAGGTTGTTTTGCAAGCAATAATACTCAACAGGGTTTGTTATATTGCGTAAATAATACACACCAAGAGGTACTCTGAGGCCCGATTCCCGAAGCTGAGTGCCGCAACACCTCTGGAAGGGAATTATTTAAATAACACATATCCTGGAGGGCATTATTGCACTTAGAGAATTCCTTATCTGTTAAATTGTTTTGTATTTGTTTTTTTTTTAAGTACTATATATATTTTTTTAAATTTTTGATGTAAAATAGATCCTTTGCTTAATGTTATAGATTTGCTGTAGTATACATTACTGTTGTTTGGAGGAAGTATTTTACATCCAAGACAAAAGTTTGGTAAATGTTTAATAGCTACACACACATACACATGCACACATATTCAGAAGCACAGATAGACAGACAAACAAACATAAACTGAAACACACAAATTCAGAAATACAGACAGACTCACATGCTTATGTATAGAAACACACAAAAATCAACTACAACCAATTTCATCCTCATACAACCAAGTTCATCTTCAGATGTTAATTAAAAAACATATAATATAAGGAAACCATATTGCAGCTCACTACCCCACCTCCCACCTCCTTTCCATCATTCAGTTTACTGTCCCTGATTTCAGTAATATTGCTGTGGTGTACCTTTAAAAAATACACAGGATTAAACCCATTCAATAATGCTAGGAAAATGTGCTGATGTACTGCCTATTGCAGCCAGCGCTTGATCTCCCTCTCTCTCTCTCTCACACACACTGCTGCTTTCACGTACACAAGCACACATACATTCACACAGACACACACACACACACACACACACACACACACACACACACACACACACACACACACACACACACAGAAGTATAAACACACACATATTCATACACACACAAATGCACTTTTCTGTTTTTTATTGACTTTTTTTTTTTATTTTACACTCACTAAGCAAAAGAGCTGTTTAGTGAGCATAAAAACTGATGTTCATTGGATTTTAATTGTCCAAGCTCTATGACGGCTTGCTATGTTGCCATGAAGCAGTGAACTCGTTTTTTATGGGCATTACCTGTTCATTAGCACCCCGCTAGAGAACATTCATTTTCCAGTCAGGTTAGCAAAGTACAGATCGAGCATTCTCTAAAAGAAATCAACACCTTTTTACTGGGAGTTGGAATGTGATCACTGTAAATTATTCTATGCATGCCAATAAAAAGCTTTTCAGTGATAATGATCTTTAGCATCTAGGAACACAATAGCTGTGAACTAAGGAAATCGAATTGTTCTTTAGAAAACCTTCATTTCTGACAAATGGATCCCAGAGTTAAGCAAAATAAAGCAGGTCGGGCTAGAGGGATGAGTATGCTTATTTATTTCATTATGTTTAGTTTTCTTCTTCATAAGAGTAAACATAAAACTTGTCTTAAGGGGCATTCATCATCAGCTTTTTCTGTATAAGATATAAAACCTGAAATTATAAAAAGAGCATAAAGCAAGTGTCTGGAAAAAGTTGGATTTTTTGTTTTTGTTTTTTGAGAACCACGGAGGAGCAGTGGTTAGTACTGCTGCCTCACAAGGCTTGGCTTTCTGATTCATTCCTTATTAGAGTGCTATCTGTTCTAGTCTGCATGTCCTTATAGTATCCACATGCTTTTTCACCATGGTATCCTTTTTTCTTTTTTTGTGTGTCCCCATGGACCTCATAGCACTGGCCCAACGCCCAGTGCCCCAAGTCCACTCCAAGTCTACCAAGCACCCTCCTACCCAGACTAATACAGTATTTTTCTTGGCAGGTCATGGATCCTAAGGGCATGCTTGAGGCAATATATGCCCTACCCCCTTTCCCTTTTTCCATCCCCTCACATTCAACTATGTCCGAGGAAAACACCCTTATATGGCCCCTTTAAGGACCATTGTCAACAAGTGCCCTTCCTCCTAGGGATGAGTGCTCCCATCCTTCCCTGCCACTCCATCAGTCACCCGAATCACTAATGAAACCTGGTCAGCTGGGCAGTACTTAGGGATTTATCTCTTGACACCACCGGAGCAGCCTGTGGTATCCTCTTTTCTCCAACATCCTAAAGACACATGGATAGGTGAATTACTGATCTTCTAAACCTTTAAATTCCCCACAGGGTATAGGAAGTGTGTGTGTGTGTGTGTGTGTGTGTGTGTGTGTGTGTGTGTGTGTGTGTGTGTGTGTGTGTGTGTGTGTGTGTGTGTGTGTCTGTTTGTATGTGCATAGATATGTGTGTGTTTGTGTGCAAATGTCCATGCATGTGTCTGCGTGTGTGTGCAAATTTGTCTGTCTGTCTCTGTCTCCATGTGTGTTTGCCCATCTTGCAAAGGACCAGTATATACAAAACTGGTTCTCTGCTTTATGTCCCATGACTTTGATTAGATTAAAGCACGAAAAAAAGAATGAATCTCTTTATAAGAAAAAAATTATTACTTCAAGTAAAATTTTACATATAGTATTGGCATGCTATCACTAATAATTTCATAAATTATTTTCTTGCCCTATGGAAAGAAGGGGTGGGAGGTTGGCATAATGGTTAAGGTGCTTACCTTACAGACACAAGGTGCAGGGTTCGATTCTCACATGGGGTAATTGGCTAGGCTTAAAATGGCCCACAAGGGCACTTAGCCTAGTACTAATCTATGAACCTATGAACCTATTAAGCCTTCAGTTGGGGCATGGATATTGTACTATTGGAAAATGGCAAACTGTTATGTTAATGAAAACAGTATTTCTCAGTCTTCTTTTTAATAGTTTTGTTTTACATGTACACCAGAGGCAGGAATATACATGTAAAGTTATCTTCAGGACCTGAATGAAGTGCTACAGGCTCCTTTGCTAACTGATGATAAAGCTGGTGCACGTGTGGTATTTCTTACTCTAAATTCTGCAGGCAAATAATTGCCAGTATATTTTTCTGTGAAGGTTAAAATCTGGTCTTTTTGTGTCATTAGTGTTATCTGCCACAGTGATATTCCTATTATTAAAACACTTCCAAGACTCTGAAATATTTTAGAAGGATTTGGAGGCTCTAGCTTTAAAGGGCTATTAAGGATGGTCAAAACGTTATACATATTAGCTACTGTATGCATTAGGATTGCAAACATCCCACAGTCAAAATAAAGACTGGTGTATTTCAATTCTAAATCCTCTGTAGATAAAATAAGAGATGAAAAGAATAATGTAGCATTTCATTTTTAAAAGAATAAATATAGGTCTGGATTGTTGAATGCTTACACTAAGTGGATACAATCTGAATTCAAGAACATCCCTAATTTACTCAGAAAGATTATACTAGGTATACACATACTACACTTTGTGGTAACCTTTATGAATCACCCTCAATATTTAAGGCTGCAAGAAAATCAGTAGGGAAACTAAAATTAGGTGAAAGAAGGTGGGAGTTATGTATATGTTGTCTATTCACTCAGAATGGTGTATACTTAGTGTGCACTTAGGTCATGTGTTCATGAACCTTGCCTATGAAGTTTTTTTTCAATGAATCCAAAGCAATTATTGTTTTCCTTGATGAAATAACACAAAAATCATTGTACTAATTAATAACTATTATAACCTTTATTATATGTTTAAGAGTGATTATCTCTGCAATCCACAACCTACATGGTGATAAACAGATTCAGTACTGGTGAAACAACATTAACACACAGAATGACTGAATATGATGCATTTCCATACAATTAACTCCACTACAAAGGTAATGAATCCATGCTGTTTTTTTCTAATTACTACCTTAAATTCACTGCACTTCTGTTGCAGAAGTCCAGGCTCAAAAACAGTCTCACTATAGTATGACTGCAAGGAAAGCATACAGCATGCAAGTTTTGATCTCACTTTCGTCCCAGAGAAAATTAGTACCAGTACTTAATACATTACAATATACAGTAAGCTTGCATCTTTGCAGGGATGACAAATATTCAGAAGTGTTTTAGAGCTAGAAACTCCATAAGGTTTTTGAGGCCGACGTAATTATGAGATCAGGATTCACTCCAGTTGTGCATGTAAACTTGATGACAATGAAGAAAATATAAATATTATCAATTAATTCATTGTACTGATCATTCTGTTAACAGGCTGCATAGTCAGAAGGCATAAAGTGTTGTATCATTTGCAGTTACCAGATGATATAATGATTGTAACAGAATAAGAGCAACAGTTAAATTTGCTTATTATAGCAACTATTTCAAATTCTCTGCAAGATATTTTCTTTGAACTAGCAAACCCTGACAGGGTAAGAGCAACCTGGCCATTTTATATCTTTTCATAGGCCTGAAAATCAAGATACAATATTTGCCTCATGACATTTGCAGTTATACAAATCCTTCCAATGTTGTTACATAAAAGTTGGAGGGGAAAAAAAAAACAGGCACTGCATCATTTACAAATGCTACAAAATAAAACACGATATAGCCCTGGATGTCATTATTAAAATATCATAGCCTGGTTCAAAATCCAGTTAAATTATATGAGAATTTTATTTCAACATATCATTTTAATATAATTTCCAGTTTATTAATTTATTTCTTTTAATGGGGTAAAATCCAGAGATCCAGAGGCTCGTTTGCAAGAGAACTTATAAAAAATTACTTCTGCATACACACCTAAATATCATTTTGGAAGAGTAAGTCACCCTAAGTATCATGTCCTTGTGAGGGTGAAACAATTCAAAAAGCCTGGAAGTAGCCCAGAAAGATAGGAACAGCATCCAATGACCATGGTTGAGTAGCAGACTCTGGAGCGAGGTGGTGGCCAGTCTGCCACCCTTGATCCTTGTAAGCAACTAAATTTAAGAATACATTGTTAATAACCTACTGTGGTCAAACAGAAGTTATCTTCGCTCTGTCAGATAACTTTAAAAAGATAAAACTCATTAAGATTCTTAATTATACCAATGACTAAATAAAACATATTAATTTGGATTAAGATACAGAATGATAAAATATTAAATGCCTTAAAACCTCTGGCTAACAAAACATCTACCATATTGCTATAATGAAACTCACTGTAGGACAAATATATATATATATATATATATATATATATATATATATATATATATATATATATATATATATATATATATATATATATATATATATATATATATATATATAAAGTTTATTGCTCTTCTATTTTCTTGTAGTTAGGCTGAATTCCAATTGTATCTTGTATGCTTGCACTACTTAAAACTAATATGTATATGCATTTTAAAATACGTCATTTATAATGAAAGAAACTGAATTATTGTCATTTAGGCCCTTTGTGCTATTTGATACTTTCTTCTACAAGTTCTAAATATGCCTATTCACTTAAAATGACTTGATGTACGCATTCTCGCATACAGACTTTCTGAATTCTGTCCGGCTCCCTCATGGTATATTTTTCAGATGACTTTCTAGAGATAAAAACATGTTGTTTTCTAGACCGATGATGTCAGTCTGTTAATGTTACGTCTTTGTGATGATGTCAGTCTCCTAATGTTATGTCTTCGTTTTATTGTTTGGTTAAAAGGAGTGGACTATGGCTATGTACTCTTTAAGATATTTTGCTGTAAGGTGCTAATACCCTACCTAGTAGCTAGCTAGCTTTAGAGGATAGTGAAACATCAACATATTTAAAACCTGGTCATTTTCTTTATATTTCTTTTTATCTTGATATCCCTGATTATTTTTGGCTACAAGACTACAAGACCCATTTATCACCATGGTCTTTGTATCCTATATGTCCTTGAGGGGAGATAGTCCTTTCACAAAGGAAATTTGCAAGGAAATTTGCATTCTGATTCCCCATTAAGGCTGGTCACTGAGGACAAGAGCTTGCCCCTGTCACTGTAATGATAGGAAATGCTCCTCCTTAGTTCCCTTATTCTTTAAAATGCCCTGGCACATAATAGTGAAGCTACTGCACACCATCAGGTGAGCCCTGGCATGTACCTTTTTCCTTAAATAATACTCTGTCCGGGGCTAGCCTCTGCTATGCATGTGGGATCATTTAGGAAAATAAGTAGCCTTCTCTACTCTGTGTTAAACTTTCTGCAATGTTATTTACTATTGTTACTTTTTCTTGTCATAGTAGGGAACAAGGTGCTCTGGAGTGGAAAAAAAATTGCAGAAGCACATTTTATGAAATCCTGAAGAAATGTATAAATTGTATACCTAGAAGGAATTACTGAAACCTTGCAAAGTTGCAAGGTTACATTTACTATGTTAAAAATGGTCATAAATTTGATGCATTTCAAACTTACAGGAAGAACTTACTTATGCTATCTTCTTATAAAAATGTCAATCCATCCATCCATTTTCCATAACTACATTAATTCATTTCAGGAGTTAGAAACAATAAAAATGGGTCCTGCATAAAATTAGGTGTTATTCTCACATTTTGCCCTTAAAGCAGTTTTATATATTGAATGCAAAATCCAATTAAAGAGCAGCAGCATATTTTAGTTTCTAAATGAAAAATAATAGCTGCAACATTTATTATGGAGTTTGCAGAGATGTGTACATTATCTGTGTATGTAACTGCATATGCCTCTGCTGAATTGTATATTTCACATGATTTTAACATAAATTACCACCCCAAAAAGATGTCATCAGAATACAAAAGGCATTTTATTCAAAGCAACACAAAGCCTACTAAACCACAAACATAAGATGTTTGCCAAATTTCAAACATAAACATGACTAAGCTAAAATATATACAGGTGTTTATAACAAGAGAAGATAATTCTGCAATATAAAATGAACTCTTAAACTTGCAGTTAGTTTTCTCTTTATCCTGTGAGAATCAAGGAGTCAATCTCACAGACGAAGTACAGATGTCTTATCTAGGAACAGTACAATTTGCATTTCAATTTTTTTCACTCAGACTAATTTTACACATGAGGCTGAGTGATTACTGGATAAGCTGATTTCAGCATGAGTGTGCCTAATCTGCCTGCCAAAAATGGTGGGATGGTATGGGAAATTGTAAATTCACCTCGGGGATCACTTCTGTGGCTCTGCTCAACAGTGGCACAGGAAAATAATTTTCTTGGGTGGCAAAAGCCAGGGTACCTTTTTGGCTGGGTTTGTATAGGCCCTAGGGCCGATAGTCTAGTACCTACCTATGAACCTATAAGATGTTTGTCACTACTGTCTCATAGTTTAAACATACATTAGAAGATTCCGTCTTTACATGTGTGTGTTAGAAGACTGAAAGCAAAAAAAAAAAAAACAAAACACATAATTGAAACCCAGTTTAGATTGCTTCAAACACTATTTTTAACGTATATTGTCTTAAACTGAAACTTTGCATAAAAGCTTAGTACACCAGTTTTTCAGGCTACATATAGAAATATATATATATATATATATATATATATATATATATATATATATATATATACATACATTATTGCCCAGTATTACACTGGAGTAAGTTGCTTGCACTGACACCAAGTCCCTTGGAATTGGTCTCATTATAATTACTAACACTTTGTATACTTTATGACATTCCTGTGTGCTCAGTGGTGGTCCTGCAAAAGCACACCATCCAGCTTTACAAAGAAGAACTTGGAATTTCTAAAGCAGTGTTAGAAAGACACATCTGCACAGATGACCACACGGGGACCCTTACAGCTGCTTGAGCCCCAGCTGCTCAAAATCCAGGAACTCAAGAACATGGGTTTAAGCAGCTGTTTCCCTGTCTGCCCACCTGGCTGATCAGCTGCTCAGATTCGAACATGAGTTCAGGGACACAGCTGCCGCAGTGGATGGACACCGTCAAGGTATCATCGCAGAATTGGTAAGTGGGGAAGGGAAATGGAGAGAGGGCTTTAGGTTTAAGGAGGAGAGGGGGATTTTAGGTTTAGGGAGTGATTGGGAGTTGGCTCAGGGTTAGAGCTAAGGAATGATCAGAAGTTGTCTCAGAGTTATGGTTAGGGAGCAAATGAGAGATGGCTCAGAGTTAGGGTTAGGGAGGGATTGGGAGTTGGCTCAGAGTTAGAGTTAGGGAGTGATTAGGATCTGAATCAGAGTTAGGGTTAGGATGTGATCGGGGAATTGTCTCAGAGTTATGGTTAGGGAGCAATTGAGAGTTGGCGCAGAATTAGAGTTAGGGAGGGATTGGGAGTTGGCTCAAAGTTAGAGTTAGGGAGGGATTAGAATTTGGCTCACAGTTAGGGTTAGGGAGTGGTCGGGAGTTGTCTCAGGGCTAGGGTTAGGGTTAGAGAGAGATTAGGAGTTGGTTCAGAGTTAAGTTTAGGGAGTTGGCTCGAAGTTAGGATTAGGGAGTAAACAGGAGTTGTTTTTAGGGTTAGGGACAGAGTTCTGGGAGGGATAATTAGCTCAATGGTAGTGCATGGGAAGTGGGGTAGTGGGAGCTAGGGCACTTGTCAATACAAGTGAGTGGCAGTAGGGAAGTGTGTCCTGAGATAATGGTACACAAGCACTTATAGTAGATCTAACTACATGCTGTACTAGTCCATTCTATTAACAATGCTGCTCTTATGCCAGATCCCTTGTTTTAGTATTTCCCATGCCACTTTGGCTCTTTTATGGCAAACTGGAGCTTTCACAATTACAGAAATTAGCCAGTGTGATTTTACTGAGTTTATTAAGTGCAGGCTATAACTTAATCAACTTTGTGACGGCTTATGTTTTCTTGTTTACAAATAAGTAAATTGAGAACTGTCTTTGTGTTATTTCAGAATAAACCATTACCTCTTATCTAAGAAATCTTTATGACAATGACTAAGTATTTTATTGGAGAGTTACACAACACAATTTTGCTGCCATGACCTTTGTAACAAAATGACTGCTAACCAGTTTTAAACTGTCTTCAAATAACTTAATTACAGATTATTTGATCTTTGAAAAGGTTCAGTCTGCCGCCTCATTGTCTTCTGCTGGAATGTTTGACTTAACTAACAGTATCAGCAAATACAAATTGTTTTAACTTCTGAGTGAAGTGCTTACTGTGTAATGCCAAAGCAGCAGATGTGATTGTACTGACTACTCCTAGTCTCATATATAATACTTCCAATTAAAAAAGTAGAATACTATGGCAAAACATTTTATCACTGGGAATATTTTTTCCTTATCCAGAGTTGTTTTGAAATTTGCAGTTACTCAGTGGGCTATGTTGCTAGCACTTGCTCATATTATTTTTTCCTAAGGTGCTGTGCGTCAGCACTCAAACAAAAACTGGTTTTGGAAAAACTGTATTCAGAATCAGCAACAGTAGCTCACAATGAAAGTATATCAGAAATATCAGTGGATCCGGAAATGTTTTCAGGTTCTGCATATTTTTTAAAATCCCGTGTTCATCTTTGGTAAGCTGGAGTAATAATTTTTATCAGCTTGTGAAATTTTATTAACATAAGTGTTTAACTTTGGATTTCTTCAATGTCCCAGAATACCTGGTTTTGAAATAAATCCATAATACAGGATCACTACACTGTTGCAAACAACCTAAACATTTACATGTTTTCTCCAGAAATACTGGTTTTAAATAATCTCGTGGTCACATCACTGTAGTCAAAATGGTTTTCACTAGCTGTATATGGATATGCATTACTATAAGTAATTAGTTTTGGTATGTGACAAGCTTAATATTTCTTTTCCTTTTTGGGCAGCAATGGTTTAATTCATTTTTACGCACATTTTGACATGTCATCCAAAACTGCATTACATGGACAGAAATGTTAGTTTAGAAATGTAGTCACGTTTCATGTATTTACTGATAAGAAGTTTCGCAAAACAATGCTGCTTTTAAAGAATGGCCTTTTATTTTTGCAGCATCAGTTATTTTCCATGAAATCAGTTGTTTTGTTAAACTAGCTTCCATAGCACTCAACTGTCCAAATTTTTGTAGACTATCTAGATTTTTGCCTCATAACTCGGAACATTTGTTTTCCCGACAAATCAGTGAGGACTAAAGTCATTAAATAATGAAATACATTTGTGTTTCAGATTTCATGTCCTTCAGAAAATGCATACTAAACCTTTTATTCTGCAACTTTCTACGTTTATAAGAGCAATATTTAAGATTTGTCCCTATTTATGGGCCTTTGTCCCACCAATACCTCCAGTTTACTAGAAGGAGAAGTAGGAAATATCTTGATTTCAGAATATCAGGCCTTACAACCTCAGCAGTCTTCAACCAACAGTACAAGGTGAATTGTGGTCCACAGGGGGCACAGTTTTGGTTATACAAGTAGGCCTGCTATCCTGAAAAGGTCTAGCCTGTCGGTTTCTCACTGGCTCACTTCCATTAAGTGGGTGGTGTCCTTCCTTTGGCTGGACAAGGAGGACAGCCATGATACTTTATCAGCTGCTCAGAACATATTTATTTTGAATAAGTTCATCTGATTTCTTTTTGGCAACTTTTTTATTTTCAGTATGGATGGCATTAAAGCTTGGTTGTTGACATCTTTTTGTATTTATTATTTATTTGCTTATTTACTAACATACTTTGCACTCTGTGGCCCCTGGGTTTGTTCATAGGTTGCTACTAGGGTAATGACCACTACAGCCCATGCAACCCTAGCCACGCACCTCAAACCATTTGAGTCCTGAGTATCATGGTATCATGAGTGTCTATACAGGGGGGAGCATGCTATAGGGAGGTAACTAAGGACTTGTAAAGGGGGATTAATGTTCCCATAACAAAAGTTGAACCTGGGCCACCTGGGTTAAAAGCAGGAATCCTAACCGCAAGATTTTTGGGGCATGCAATACATGATGGCAAAGGGCATTTATGTTTGAAATGGTTTGCTGGAGGGGCAGTATCTATCAAAGTGCAAACTTACCATTATTACTATTATTACTATTATTATTATTATTATTATTATTATTATTATTATTATTATTATTTTGTGACAACTTCACAGTCAGAGTCTCAAAAGGGGCACATTACACTGGGATAGTCTGTGTATTTTGACCCCAAACAGGTTATTAAGAATATGTTTTTTATTATTATTAGTACTGTGAGATGCATTAAGAGGACGGAAATATGACTTCTTACATAAAGCTAACAAAACCCAACATTTCATAGGGCTTAAGTTGTCCCAGTTTAGCAGTGTATCTCGATTTGTGAGATTGTTTGGCTATTTCTTGCAAAGTGTGATAAAACTACTCTGCACTAAATCATTATTAGATCAGAAGGGGAAAAAAGCATTTTTTCCAATAGTCAAGGCAATGTTTCTGTTACGGCATACACAGCAGTATATTTATATGTTTGGGTCATTATACTTGTTTTCCCATTATTCATTATCAGCAGACAATGTAAGCCCTGATTTATATTCAGTAGACAAACTGAGACAATTTGTCAGTTATTAGCCTCCTCCACAGCCAATTTGCTTATTTATTCCCCATTTTCCCCATCACTAGTGTAAGGATCAATCTCAAGGGGTGATTATTCAGAAAGCCATCAGGAGTGGTTCAATGTGTTTTTCTACTTAGTTTACCCTGCCTTAACACAGGCATCCAGCAAGGCATGTGGGGAGAATGTGCAATGGGCTAATGGCATACTTCATCCCCTCTCTTCTGCAAGGGCTGTTCCCTCCATTTAGTTCTGTCCCACACCAAGGCATGAGCAGTGAGCTATTCAGTTTCCACTAGAGCGTTAGCATTGACCAATGTGCTCCCAAGTTCGAGACCCCCACCCAGGAGAGGTGAGTAGACCATGCTCCTTCAATCTTCCACCTCCCTGTCTAACAGCTGTAATGCCTAGGCTACTAATTGAACCCCAGTCATCTGGGTCACAGATAGGAATCTGTTCCCTGCACCAAGGAGACAGGCTATAGTTACATTTTTTAAGCTTTACTGCACTTTATTTCCTTCTTTTAAATAAGATAGGTACTACTCTTTTATCATATGAGTATCTATGCTTGGACTGTTTTTAGTCGCTCCTTTTCTAACTTTCCTAACTTCAATTTTTAGGTTGACGTAAGAAAGTTGAAGTAAGTAATTTACTTTTTAATCTATGACTCTTCAAATATTTAGCTGGTAATAGATATATGTTTTACAAGGGTATTTTTATATTTAAAAAAAAACTACATGTACACTCATTGTTAATTCTCTGAGCTCTCTTTATGATATTGTATGTCTTGAACTGTCATCTTAGCTAACCATTGATCTGTGGATAGTGTAAGACACAGGTTACTTATTTAAACTTTCAATACTCTGGACACTGGAGCATATCTTATTTTCACTGATAAAAACATAGCTGATTTCCCGAAAGTCAAAGGAAGAGAAAAAATAAACTTTAAATAAAGAACTAAATAAGTAAACAAAAGGCAAACACGTTTCAGGTTAAATAATAAACAAATACAAGAAAACCCACAGAGATGCACGCACCCATGAACTGGCTAACAGCTTTGAGTAAAATGGCCATTGCAGTTAATTTTAATTAAAGAAGAACTGGGAGAACATATAAAACAACATAACTAAGCAGCATTTCATAAAAGTATGTAACAGCCCCACTCCAAGCCCCAGTGTTTTCAAATTCAGTAAAGCATGCATGATAGACTGTCTCTGAAACACAACACTTTAACTTTCCTTTACCTCAAAGATAAATGCACAATTTATTTTTGATAGACACATCACAAAAATCCACTCGTGTCTTAACATGGTGGAATAAATTGCTGCCTGCTTTTTGCTTCTTCTTGTGAACTATGAACCCGCAGCCACAACCTTTGAAAACATTAACATGCATTTAGGCAAATGGATATTCTTACCATTAATTCTGCACATAAGTGCCATCATTATGCATCATACAAATCATAGTATGTATGGGCGGCGCAGTGGTTAACGCTGTTGCCTCACAGCAAGAGGTTCTCCGGTTAGATTCTTGGCTGGGGTGCCTTCTGTGCAGAGTTTGCATGTTCTCCCTGCGTTCGCGTGGGTTTCCTCCGGGTACTCTGGTTTCCTCCAACATTCTAAAGACATGCTTCTGGAGCATTTCTCCCCAGGCCTCTGCTGAAAACAGGATCTGTGGAACCTAGTTGGACTTTCCCGGTCAACAAATGTAAAATAAAAAAAAAATAAATGTACATTTATAAAGAAGCTGGGAAAGTATAAGGGAAACAACAAGGAAAACAGTTATGCATAAGGCACTACACACACACACACATATATTATATATATATATATATATATATATATATATATATATATATATATATATATATATATATATATTATTTTTACCTTTGGCACATAGCACTACATATTAACTTTGCCCTCAGGGTAGACATGCCACGGAGAAAAGGTTTTTAATACTGAAATAATATAGCAATCTTATGATATATGATTTCCTCTTCTCACCCTCCATTCACACTCTCCTACATATTCACTCTTCAACATGGAAGGGTAGCAACCTCAGAAAGATGACATTGCTCATCATTTATGTTGTATACTATGTTACATACTTCTCCTTAGTTCATCATTGATGGATATACATGATATGCGCAATTTACATCCTGATAGCCATGCAAAAATCAAAGTGTTTATAATCAGTACTAAACTACGCATCCTAGAATTAATTGCTTTAGTAAATTTCTATGCTGAGTTGTAGTACATATCTATAAGATGGGCTCCTGCTTTAAACCAGTAACAGATTTTACATTGTCAGAAAATAGATATGCTTTAACCCAATAACTAACCCCAGTTTTAAACCTCTCACCCAATAGGCGCATGCTATACTCTCTGAAGTAGTGCTGCAAAATTTAGGAATGCATGAGACATCATGGCCAGAGTCCAGATGCCTGACTGACATGACATTCATAGATTCATAGCTCTTCTTAAGGCCACTGAGTTTCATGACCATTCTCACCTTGTTAGTACCTTCCCTCAGGCCATGTTTTTACCAATATTCTTAGTACTGTCCTACAGGACTACAAGCAGAATTACTGTTAACTTTAATTATCAATGCTCTAATCTATTTTTCACTACAACTCCTTTCCAAATTTTAAATATGAAGCTTTCATTCATTATTATAACAAAGTCCAGAGAGTATAACCCCAAGTAAAGTTTTAAACATTTACTGTGGCACTAAAAATGAAGTATGACAGCAAAGGGTTTCCTCCATCCTGCAACACTATCCAGATAATGAAAAGCTGCTCTGCCTCTCAATATGGTGTCATATCAGGGAACAGTATGCCTATGAATAGCCAATGCTATGCAAATGGTTCAAACTATACAGACTACCTGATAAATCCGGACAATGCAATGTTGTAGATGGAATCTCATTACCTGTTTCTGGCATAGTACAAACTTTGCCATGTAGCCACTGAAGCCTTCTTATGCTGACCTCACCTGCAGTACTACATGCTTGTTAGACATGATAATGCACACATGACAGCTAAAAGTCTATCATGCATGCTTTATTGAATCTGACAACATTGGGGCTTGCAGTGGGGCTGTGCTAACAAACCACAGTCCATATTTAAGAAAAAATTTTAGAAATGAGCCATCCCCAGTGCACAGTGAGGGGTATCTCATGAAGAACAATGAGTGCACACGTGTGTGGTCCTCAGCCATAAAGAACAATGAGTGCACATGTGTGTGATCCTCAGCCATGCCCCCCAAACTACACACAGCTTGCAGTACATCTCCACCTGTATAATGGTGCTGGTGCTGCACACATTCATACTGGACCACCAGTACCAGCATACTTGTGCAGCACCACCTATGCCAGACAAGCCCATTTACTTAAATAGGCCACAACATTACTATGAGGTTTTATACTGGAGTGTAACACTATCATAAAATTTCTAAGTCCAGTGCCACTGAAAGCCAGATTCATATTTAAGAAATGAGCATAGATTTACAGTATTTCTGATTAGCTTACATGAACTGAGGAGTCCATATGTCCTTTGCTTAAACTGGGTTATAGCAGTATTTTAGTTGTATCGTGATTTTTCCAAGCATAACTTGTTTTGCAAACTGGACCATGAAATGAAATGATACTTTTATTCTTGAAGTAATAGTAATATTTACCAATCATCCAAAAATATCTGTAGCTGGAGAGCAGTGATAAAGTAAAAAAATCACTATTTGATGGAACATCTGTGATGTTTAGGAGTTTATTTAAAGTTTAGAGCTTTCTTTTTCAATTTTTGCAAAAACTTCTTCAGAACTACATTTTTCCATTTACTTAAACACACTTAAATAGTAAAAGTGATCACATGATTATGATACTACCACTGCCACAAATCTAATTAACACGTCCTTTAGTAAGACATCTAAATGGACCCAAACTTAGAACACTTGTGATACTTAACACTCATTCAGTCCAATTGCCAGACTAACTCTTTAAATTCAGTCTTACAGCTAAACTCCTTCCCACTAAGAATTATATAATACTTTGTCAATAATGTTTGCTTTGAAATACTTTGCAAATACTGTTTACTGACTGTTTTTTTTTTTTTTTTTTTAATTATCAAAAATGTATATCTAGCCTTGTTTTGGAGCTTTTCTCCCCTGGCCTCTTCTGAAAATAGACAGACTTTTCCTCCATATAAAAACAAATAAATAAAATAAATACTCCTTCTTGCATAGTATTAATACATTTCTTAAAGCAGCCACATTTTTAAAAATGTTTGTAAAGAGCATGCAATGGCATGTAAATGTTCACACATTTGTTAATTTAACTTCTTGCTAGTTTTGCCAGTGCAAAATGATTGTCAGCTTAGGCAAGTAGTGTCATATACACCACAAAACTGCTGTTATATATGTAGCTACCCTTACCTGGAAAGGTATTATCTAGGTGCATTAAATGAATTACTGGTCCCTTATTTTCAAGCTACATTATGAAAAGATTCACACATGCCATTATCTTTATTATAAAGGAATAAACTTTTAAAGAGATTACTAAGAGGTATGAATCTTTACATATAACAGAGTCACTCCCTTAAAAAATTACCAGTTGTATTTGTCAGTTTAAATCTTGCATTATCTGAATGACTCCTAGTTCTTTCCAATATTTATACCTGTGTATGGCAGTAGAGCTAATGGGAGGTTTTGTCCCTTCTCATCAAGGCTCACTTTACTGGAAAGGCTCACCTAGACTCTTGCTACAGTTTGTTGTGAGAGAAAAGTTAGTTTGCTTTTTATTTGTTGTATTTTGTATTACTTTGTTGCCTTTTTCTATTTTGTATACTGTGATTTGTTTTCTTTACACTGTGTTTTACTTGTATTCTGCTTTTAACTGCATATTAAAACTTGAAAAGAGACCATAACTCTGTCTCTTGTGAGTCAGACAGAAATTTTTCCCCATCCTGCCACCCAGTTACTATTGTGTTCTTAAACACCACTGTCTTTCTAGTTGCCTGCCCCTTATGTTAATTTGACCATATATCTCTTTTCCTCTCTGCTTTTACTGGCTGGTGTGAGTAAGCATAAAATTATCCTTTTGTGAAATCACTCCTCTTCAACTATTTAAATGTATTGGCCATCCTACTGTATTCCATAGTACCAGAATAAAAAACTGACCACCCCCTTTCAATCTATCTTGCTGTTTTAAAAATAGTGACTCTCCACTAAAACTTAACTTTTTACTCTGGTAAAACTTAAGTTACCTACTTTCACATCTAACTCCTCTAGTGCACACTGCAGTGTTTAAAATAAACCATTTTTTCATCTTACCTTTAAGCATCTATTTAGTTATTGGAGAGCCCACGTTCTGCATCTCAGTAGTCATCTTGGGATTAGTGCTTCTGTTTTCTCCTGGTGAGAGAAGGAGTGTGGTTACATTATTTCCTGGAGAATGCTGATCACCAGAAAGCTTAATAACTGCTTTATAGGTGATAGCTTGGAATGCTGGAAAGGATCATCATGGACCTTATGGAAATAACAGAACCCACATGGTTAGAATAGCTGAGGACTGTGGTTACCACATAGGTGGTAATCCATTAACTCTCCCTCATCAGGCCCATAATTGAGTACAATGCCCCTTTGGGATGTAATTAATGGACATGCTGCACCTCAGAAAAAGAGGAATCTTGATGAGTGGATGGCAGATAGCCTAGTATGAACCTATGAACCTTTGAACCTATCTGTACTTATATTCTGATCCTGGTGAGAGTAGGAGAAGAGTGCATTGATTCCTGACTCTTTCTGGTTGGAAAGTGAACATCTGTGCTTAACATATGTGACTAATCTGGTTGCTATTCGAGGCATCTATCAGAAAAAGGCTACAAGCCATCAGACCCTTGCATCATCTGGGACAAGACTGTGGATCACCAAACAGGCCGTGGCCTGCTTCTCTTCTTGAGATTGGTGCTAACATTTTGCTTCTGGTGAGAGAAGAAGCAAAGGAGTATTGTATCCCAACAGAGTGAAGCTGTGCTGAGACCAACTTTAGTAGTAGCCAGACAGTAGCCATTCATGCGACTCCCCTCTTTTCATCATTCCTGACAAGCTAATTATTTTACAGTAAGTACTGCTTGATTTCGTTCTAACTTCAGAATATCTGCCTAAATACTTCATCCTTAAAGTTTCAGGGTCTATGTATTAGTTTCCCCTCAAGTGTTTGGCAGTGTTCTGTACAGACTCAGACACCTTGAGTGACATTTTTCCTGTAAAAGGAATATATAAGAAAACAGCTCCAGTACTTAGTAATAATGACCATCCCTCCTGGCATGTCTAAAGGTTAGTTCCCTGTGCTTTCTCCTATTAACCTGGTTAACTTGGACATTCTGAGGCAGTGTAGCACTGCCTCATTTACACAGACAACCCTCTCCTCTTACCTCCTAATGCTCAGACTTGTGAGAGATACACATATATCCAAATTGGAAGCCATGCACTTTCAAGCCAAGACCAGAATAGCTGGTCAAGAGGAGAAGGTCAACACCTGCACCACACCACATGCAACACATAGCCCTCCAGAATACCCAGCATCACAGCTCTCACATAAAAACACAAACCACACACCCACCTTCATGGAGGTTCTCAGTAGAAATCTACCCAAACAGCAGACACCTCTAAGGCAGAAATGCACTCGACCACCACAACACAGCACAAATCACAAGTTACATAGCTCACCTACACAGTGTGCCCCTCAACCTAAGCCCCTAAGGCAAAATAGCTTGGCCAATACACTAATCATAGGTGACTTGATAGTGAGGCACACTGATGCCCCACTCACTAGGCTGAATAAGGAGAAGGTAACAGTTAGCTTTCTATCAGGTACTAGAATCCCACACATAACACATGCACTCAGGTCACTCCATAACAAGTACAAGTATGACCCTGTCACTGTCCATGTGGGTGTGAATGACCTGAGATGCACCTCCCTGGACTACATGAAAAGAGACATGGAGGAGCTCTCGGATTATGTGGCCCAGGCAGGTATGACCCTAGCCCTGAGCAGCATCCTACCGTTGCCCAGAATGATACTGCAGTACAAGCAGAAAATTATTGACTTCAACAATTGGCTAAGTTTCTGGTGTCATTCTAAGGGTATCCAGTATCTGTCTACTTGGGATGACATGATTTACAGACCACGATGCTTTGGCAGAGATGGCCTGCATCTGTCACCCCTGGGTTTCTGGATACTGGCTAAGTCTGAGGTGTTTGAAAATCTAAAATGTAGGCTAAGTAGTTAAGAACCCTTAATAAAAGGTAAAGAGTATATAGCTTTGCTTCTTAAGATAATCCACTGCTCTTGATTCTTTAATTGGTGGGTTAGCTGCATGGGTACTGTGAGTTCAGATCTCATTTGAAAACAGCTGCTAAGACTAACTTGTCTGTCTTGGGAGTCTCTGACTAGAAACTCCACTCCCTAGGAGGTAACGTCATGTGGCTCACTTTCTTCTCTGCTACAGCAAGAATACTAGGGCTTTCCCAGGTGTTAACTAAAACAGGAACTACCCAGGAGTACTGGTGTGTACTCTAAAAATCCTTGTATAATATCCTGTGGGTCGGATATTGGGTCAGTGTGTGATCCCCTGCCCAACATCTTCAAGGCGTCTATGAATTAGGGGAGAATTGCAAGGTGTTTGGGAATCAACATACTCATCTTCATCAGTATCAGCTGTAAGAGATTCAGTAGGTGAATCAGTATGTGTACTTAAGCACACATGCTTCTTGGGAACCTTTTGAGGGGGAGATTCTGAAGATTTACACAGTGGTGCAGTGGACAGCATTGTTGCCTCACAGCAAGAGGTTCTCCACTTCGATTTTCAGCTGGAGTGCCTCCTGTGTGGAATCTGCATGTCGTCCAGGTGCTATGATTTAGTCCCATATTCCAAAGACATGCAGTAGGTGGACTGGACACTCTAAATTGTCCATAGATTTGCATGTGTGGGCAAATGTGTGGTATGGAAGAACATCTGTTGCAGGGCTTGCTACCCAACAGTGTAAACCTTGCTGTAGATGATTGTCACTGCTGAAGAGACGCCCTGAATGATGGATGGATGGATGCATGGATGGATGGATGGATGGATGGATGGATTGATGGATGGATGGATTCTGAAGGTGCTGTAAACTGGTAAGTCAAGGCTGTATTTGCTGCTGTGAGCAGTATAAGGCCTTAGGCCATTTTGTCCTTCTGAGTGACTTTTTGCAAGTAATTGGTCTCAGGAAAGGACTTATTTGTTTAACTTGCAAATGCCAGCAATGGAGTTGTATACAACACTGGGGATATCATAGCAAAGATAATTACTGAATGACATCAGAACTGATATCAAGGAATGGATCAGCATCAAGATAACCAGAGGTAAATTATCCAGTAACACAAGCAATGGGTTCATAGATTCGCCAGAAGTAAATACTCCAATAACACAGGCAATGGATCATGGGTTCATAGATTCATAGGTTTGGTTATCTTCCTCAACACCTGTTGACCATTGAGGAGTTTGATGCCCTGGATCCCATGTTGGAGCTCACAGGTGACCATATAGTCATCTCAGTTTAATTAGGAGGGAGGAGTTTATTCCTCTGGCATGGAAGTGTTTGAGTTATTAAACTGTAACATTTTATGGCATTGTTATATTATTTTTTATTGAGGCTAAATATCTTGAAGTGTTCAGGTCCTGGAGGAGTATTCTAAGCAAACAGTTTTATATGGTAAAGTGTTCTTTAATTTTCTCTATGTGAATCCCAGCTCTCATCTAAGAAGGCTGTAAGATACAGAGAAGAGGCATAGTTCCCCCAGTCAACAGAAGAATAATTTAGGACACACTTGAGTCTTTTATGGGGAAGATTATAAGTTTACCAAGGAAGTGGTCTTGTACCTGAGCTGACATGGACGGAGTATGATAACATGTCACAAAATTGTAGTTTGTGGTGATCAGTATATCCTGTCTGTGGAGTACTTTATTCCTACAATTTATATCCATAACCCTTTTTTACAAGGACTAACATAAAAATGTATAAACTACTTCCTTAATTATTGGGCTAGACTGACTTGACAGAGTTGTAATCGGGTATTTGTGGAATGCACTGTAAATCTCTGAACCATGTCTCTGTGACAGCACATACCTCAATTCCCTCTAGGCAGCTTTTTTTCCCTTTTTTCAGGCTGTGGGCATTGATGAGTCCCACTTTACCTTGTTGTTAGACACAGATTTTATCTTGAAGTGTCCATTAATTTGACCCTACCTAAAAAGGGTGCAAGGTGGGAAGAAAAGAACATATTCAGTATCTTATCCCAATATGAGGGGAAGAGGTATAGCCATAACTTCTTAGCACAAAAACATCTGATCAAAGCCAAAAATAATGGGGGGACAAAGGCCCAAAAATAGGGACAATTTTTAGATATTGCTCTTATAAACTTATAAAGTTGCTAGAATAAAAGGTTTTTCTGCTGCCATCTGTTTTTTTTTTGAAGGATACGAAGTCAGAAACAACTCAAACGTGTCATTATTAAATGAATAAAATCCTCACTGATTTGCTAGAAAACCACAAATTTTATGAGGAAAGAGACCAAAAATATGAGGCAAAAAACTGGGCATTCTGCAAAAATACGGACAGTTGAGAGGTATGGCTATAGTCCATCTCTTGCAAGTTCAAAGGTTCATAGGTACCTAGACATGTACTAAGCTAATGTCCGCCAGGGCCTTTATAAGCCTAGCTGTGCAATCCAACCCATTTGTGTCCCTTTGTGTCATGGGCATTAATTAGGAGAGGGTATGTTAGTTAGGATGTTTCTATAGGTTATGTGGGGGGGGGTATTTAGTTTGGTCATTAATGTCTACCTCTGTCTATCACAGAATTTCCAATTTCCCATCCACTGGTCAAGGTTACACTTAAACATTGTTAGAGATGGACTCTGCTTCACATGGATGGGGAGCCTGTTCTTGAACATGGGAATCCTCTGAGACATATATCTGTCTTGCCAACATGTCTTATTTATGTCACAAGCAAAATGAAATACTTGGATCTAGTGCATCTGTTACTGTTCATTTTGCAGATGTGCAAAAGGTCCACGAGATATGGATCTGAGGCTACCTTGTATGCCAGGCAAAGATCGCCTCCCAATAACCTGTAGGAGACAGAATAAAGAGTAAAGGTTTTAAAGTGATCCATATAGGACAATGTGTTTTTACCCTGGATTCTCCTGGTAAGGAACCTTTGTGGGCATTCCAACTGTTGCATATGTCTGGTCAGGTGCACACTGAAGGGGGCATTATACTCAGTGATGGGTCTGATAAAGGCAGAAGAAAGTGGAAGTGGCACTATGACTTCCATGGACCTAGATGCCATGATCTTACTTTTAAGTTGGGTGATGTAGAATGATTTTCTTACTACCTTGGTCACATGTTGGTCAAACACCAGATTACTGTCTACATATTTTACTAGATCCCCAACAACTGAGTCAACTCTTAGGACTACCAGGTCAACTCTGGACTCCTTACATGTCTTCCAAATTAGAGAGGCACTGAATTCTTCTGAACGGACACCATGATCTAAGCCAATAGCTAAAGCCAGTTATCTCTTCCACATATTTAGGTCTTTCATCCTTGAAGGAAGGATCTCATTTGAAAAAAAAAATTCCAACCTGGATAAGGGCATCTGAAAGGTCACCCATATCCTTCTGCATCATTGGGAGAGAAGCATCCAGTGTCATTGATTCTGCCACACACAACTGCAAAGTCAAAATCATTATGAAAACCCTGGGTACAATTAAAGGACTTACTGATATCCTTAATCTTAACTTCATAGAGGCACAGCACCGAGACTCTCTCCTTATCCAATTTTCTGAGTAAGTGCATCTAAGGGTTTTTCAGTGTGTTCTCTTTTCGTTTTAACATTAGATGTAACAGTTGAGTTACTGCTTGTCTTTTTGTGACTGGTGCATGCCAGCTTTATGTGTATTGTGGGATGGTTCAAGGCACATGCCCAACAGAAGTACAGGACTTGAGGTGAATAGGTAATGCATCATGGCATAAGTTGTCCTAGAAGAAGAAGCATGCCCACTGAATATTTTTGATGTGGAGGGCTTTGCCTTTAGTTTAAGTAAGTATTTTCATCTCTCACACTTGGTATCACTGGCCCAAGTTAAAAGGAAACTTTCAGTGTGCATCAAACAATTTAGGCATTGTCTAAGGAGTCTAAGTGCAAGAAGGTTACAGGTGGAGAGAGATCAGGTGTTGCATGCATTTTCTTATCTAGGACAGGAGTATGTAGAATTAGAATGCAGACCTTGGGTTGTATTAAAAAGCTGTTGGCAGATGATATAAATCACCTATTCATAATCATGTGCAAACAGGTAGCAATTTGGTCAAAATAAGAAATGCATGTACTTAGCTCAGCCTTTCCTACTCCTTTCACAGGACAGTGCGACATACTAGGCCAGAGGTTTAAATGTCAACTGGAAAGGAAGGGGGGTTAATTTTGCACATGCTGCAGTGAACACTTAGTGGGTGGGAAGATATGATGGGAGAGTAACTAAAATCTATTCTGTCTATGAGAAGGACCTTCCAAAATATTTTCCAGTGCTCACTGATATAAGCAGATTAAATAAGACTGGCAGAGGCTTCAAAAATCAAATTTACTTAGAAGGGCAACTCAAAAGCCATAAAGATACAACAGAGACAGAGTGAGTCAGGTGAAGAAATCAAAAACAGTCAAAGAGCACTCTTACCTGGCAGCTCTCAGATTTAAAAATGTTCCTGTTTTCTTTACCTTAAATAAATATAGTACTTCTCAGCTCCTATAGTTCAGATGCAGTTAATCCCTTTTCAGTCAAAGAATGCAATACCCTAATGTATAACATAAAACTGCAAGAAGAATTAGTTTAAAATAAAACTACACAGCAATATAATAAAAGAAAGCACAGGAAAAAATATATCTATATATATATATATATATATATATATATATATATATATATATATATATATATATATATATATACACACACACACACACACACACACACACACACACACACACACACAAAACCAAGAAACCAAAAAAAAAGTCAAACAGTACCTGGACTGGTGGAGTAAAGTGATAAAGTCTCGAGTACAACCTAGGCAATCTGTGTTTGACTAACGGCTTGGGTGCTTGATGGTGCAGGTAAGGAGCATGGCCATGCCTGTCCTAGGGAAAAACAGTGGTTCCCACATGGCTTGTGCCACTGTTCAAATGTAAGGACCTTGGCTGGAGAACAGAAGTTCATCATGATGTGAGAAGCCAGTGCTAGGAAGATGTGGGCATGACTGTCTGTATCAGAGATGGTGGACTTGTCAGTGTCAATACATGTGAGGCAGAATGAATGTATGGACAGAGGGGCATAGGTGGTACTTATGTTCACCTTGCCACCAGGGATGGGGTTAGGCCCTAAACTGAAAAATACTCTCATTACTGGGATACAAGTGAGAATACAAAACAAGCTCATGGTTACCTGGATGATGACACCCCCCTCCCCCAGACACCATAATATCATATCAAACAGAGGATTGGTGGTCAGCAGGCATGGAGGCAAAAATCATAACAAAAGACAGGAACAGCAATCATAATAGGCAGCTCTCAGAATTGTGATCAAAAGATCATGCACCAATATTGGCAATGATTCCCCAGGTCAGTACATTGACCCTGATGGCAACACTGACATCAACATAGCTAACATCAATAACACTGACGAATAAAGTGTCGAAGTCAAAAGCATTGACTATGAGACAGATGACCTTAAAGTAGACACTGATGTACTAAATATCAAAGCAGACTCCAGTATGAACTCCAACACCAAAAGGGTTGAGAATTATATGCTCAGGATTAGTGGCAGGAACTGTGAAGCTGATGAATATAATATTGGTCTCCTAGATTTGGGAGGAAAAAAGGTGGACTTCCTGTCCTCAGCAAAATAAGATGGGGGTAGTGGCATCAGGTAATCTTACCTTAGCCCTAATAATAGCCACTGCTAAGCTGGCATGGTCAAAATGTTGAATGGCAGGTGTTGGAGATGGTCTCAGCACTGAATGCTTTGACTGAAAAATCAGTGTAACATCTTTATCAGGTCCAAAGCCAGATAAATTAGACATGTATTAAGATCTAGAAGATTAAAAAAAGGAGAGAAGCTTTCTCAAAATTTTTAACTAGTAACGGTTTGACAGCTGATCCCACAATGTTTTGTTTTATCACAGAAAACAGACAGAAGGAATGTGAATGAGAAATCCTAGGCTACTTAAGCAGTCCATGTTTTCTCATAACATGAAAGGAAGTTACTCTTTCTGTGAGCTTAGAGTTTCTTGAGGTGGTTGGCCTTAATGCTAAAGAAATAGAAGCCTGAGAAGAATGTGTTTGCTTCTGAGCTGAAAGAGATAACTTGTACAAATAAAGCTGAAGCTGGTTTTGTCTACTTTTAATTGCCAAGCAGATAAATTGTCCACATATATATGGCACTTTGAGACATTATGTTGCTCTTCAAGCCAAATCATGCAAACATTATTGTGAGGGAGTGCAATTTGTCAGCCTGAAGTGAGATGGAAGATCGTTCCACCTGTATCACCAAGGATAGCCTACACCAATCCCCCCAGGGCTTTCATATACAGGTTATCGCATTCTTTATCTCAATATTGTCTTTTTTTAGGCAATGTCAGTATACTAAGGCTACCATTCTGGTAAACAAACAAATAATCCTGTCGAGTGAAGTGCCCTTGGATAGCAGAAACACACTGTGAGCAAAGTAAATATTCCAAGGGTGCACCAAAGCTGTAAAAAATCCAATGCAGCTGCGATGGCTTAACTCTTTATTAAAACCAACACCACCAAGAAATAGTAAGCGCTTTCACGTCCTTACAACGCTTCTTCAGACTTCAATAACACTCCATATAATCCACATCTTAAATACATTCACAATTAACACGTTTTCATTATCAATAAATTGATATTATTAAATTAAAGTGCTAGTGCCTATTTATTCAAACACAGGAAAACGCTAACAGATGAAACAACTATAATTAGGTAGCTTAAAGACCTGTATATGGTTCCATATATAAACATCTAAAAACTCTCATAAAAACATATGTATATATGGACAAAATATGCAATTCATAAGGCTAAAACAACAATATTTAAACAACCTAGCTGCCATGGACGTTCATAAAAACATATATGTAAAGAAATATATATACAATTGTGTTTATCCCAAGGAGCTAGATGTCAATGCTTAAATGACCTAGCTACCAGGAAAGGTCTCAGCGTTGTTTTTTTTATTTAACCCATATTATGTGCCTGTAGCCTAAGGATCCACTTACTTTCTACTTCTTCTGTGTGATTCTTCACATTCCCCAGCCTACTAGTTTTTCTCACTAATTCTAACACTCTAAACCTAAAACTATGTGAAAACCCATATTCCATAATATGATTTGCTAAAGCATTGGTGGTGTTTTCCTTGTTTACTGCATATATATGTTCTCTTATACGTTCATGTAGTGTTCTATTGGTCTTCCCTACGTAATACTTTTCACAGGATTGACATTGAGCTAGATACACTAGATCTTTTGTTCTGCAATCCGCATAGCTTCTGAAAGTGTAAGTATGCCCTGTGTGTGGATGTACAAAGACATTGCCTTCTGCTATATATTTGCACTGATTGCATGTACGACAGGGAAAAGTCCCTATTCTCTGTGACTGTATAGACCTTACTTCTGTTTGCTCATAGCATAGAATCCTTTTTAAAGACTTCATGTTTCTGTAGGCTATATTTGGTTTTTCATCTACTAATGTCTTGATCTTATCATCCATTACCAATAGTTTCCAGTTGTTCTCAATTATTCGTCTAACATGTCCATTCCTGTTTGTAAATGGAATGATCAATCTATTTTTGCCTTTAGTTTGCACATCACTTACTGAGGTGTTAACATCAACATCTCTGTGGAAGAACGGCTTGCCTTTATGTGCTCTTAACTTGCCACATGATAGTATAGTGTCTTGTATCTCATCCTTATTATAACCTCTCTGGGTAAAATTATTAACCAATCTATCTTGCTGTTCTTTAAAAGCTGTATCTTGTGTGGTTAATTTCGACACCCTAAGTACTTGATTTTTCATAATATTGGAGTGAATGTAATGTGCGTGATGTACGTAGGAAGACACCAGCCACTGGTCCTGCAGCAGTGAATTTTGAAAGTGATGTTTTTACAGAAGCGGAGGATTTTCCATCTTTTCCGCTTCCATTTCAACAATTCGAGAGGAAGAAATGGTCGCCTCAAAACAAAGTGAGGAAAAGGAAAAGTACGGAAGAAGTGTACGAACAACAGAAGAAGGCATTAAAATCGATCAACAAGGCTTAGTTGTCAATATTTCCAGGTATGAATTAAAAGAGCTTGAACTTTCAGTCCTCAACAGAGGTCTGAGTTTCATACCATCTGGTTTTATAGACATTACTGACATAATAGTTGATATTAAAATGTTCACGAGGAACATTGCCTTGAAAATGATGTTTGGAAATGATGCCTTTTATACTAAGGATAAAGAATGTAATAATGTTTTTAAAAAACCTTCTACTTATATGCCACAATTACATCCGCTCCTTGAGGTTTTTGAGCGTGCCTGTGAAAATGATTTAATTGATTTGTATAACAGTAATAATGTTAAACCAGAGTTTTTTTAACATGACAAAAGAAGAGAGAAAAGCTGTTTCTGATTTACAAAGTAATGATAATATTGTCATAAGACAGGCAGACAAGGGGGGAGCTGTAGTGATTATGGATAGAGGGATGTATAAAAGTAAGATAGAAAACATGCTAGCTGATGAAGATACCTATAGCCCTTTAGATAGAAATCTATTGAATAACCTAATAAAAGGTGCTTATGGTCATTTGTATGACCTTCTGTTGAGTAATGTTATAGATGCTGACTTATACAAGTACTTTTTGGTAGAGGATCCATTGATTCCTACTTTTAGGGGTCTTCCCAAAATTCACAAAGAGTTCTTCGACCCCCCCCACTTAGACCCATTGTCTCCAGTAAAGGCTGGTTAACGGAGTCGTTGTCTATATTTTTAGACAAACAGTTCAAGCCGATCGTCAACAGCACAGATCATATATTAAGAGACACGAAACAATTCTTGGAAAATTTAGCGCTATCCAATAGCCGTACACCCATTGGATCTAATGACATCCTTGTAACACTTGATGTCAAATCATTGTTTACATCTATACCCAATAATATTGGCATAGAGTATGTGAGACTTTTTCTGTTAGAAAAGGGGGTTACCAACATTAAGATCATACAGTGGATGCTACTGTTAGAAATAGTCTTGGAAAATAATGTTCTGTTATATGAAGACAGCTATTTTTTACAAAAAAAGGAGGTAGCGATGGGTACCCCTTGCGCAAACTCCTATGCCAATTTGGTATTGGCTTATTGGGAAGGTGCATATGTTTTTAACAATACATCTTTTGTTGAGTACATCAAATACTATGGTCGATTTGTAGATGATGTGTTTTTTGTATGGGGGCGGGACTGAGAGAGAACTATGTGAATTTGTAATGTACTTAAATAGCACAACAGATTTTCTTGTTTTTGAAAGTATGCATTCATCAACTATGATAGAATTTCTTGATGTCAAGCTTATCAAAGGGTCAAATAGGATAGATACTGAAATATTCAGGAAGCCTAGTTGGAGGAATAGTCTCCTACACCATAATAGCATGCACCCCAAACATATTCACTCTAATATTATGAAAAATCAAGTACTTAGGGTGTCGAAATTAACCACACAAGATACATCTTTTAAAGAACAGCAAGATAGATTGGTTAATAATTTTACCCAGAGAGGTTATAACAAGGATGAGATACAAGACACTATATTATCATGTGGCAAGTTAAGAGCACATAAAGGCAAGCCGTTCTTCCATAGAGATGTTGATGCTAATACCTCAGTAAGTGATGTGCAAACTAAAGGCAAAAATAGATTGATCATTCCATTTACAAACAGGAATGGACATGTTAGACGAATAATTGAGAATAACTGGAAATTATTGGCGATGGATGATAAGATCAAGACATTAGTAGATAAAAAAACAAATATAGCCTACAGAAATATGATATCTTTAAAAAGGATTTTATGTTATGAACAAACAGAGCTAAGGTCTATACAGTCACAGAGAATAGGGACTTTTGCCTGTCGTACATGCAATCAGTGCAAATATATAGCGGACAGCAATGTCTTTGTACATCCACATACAGGGCATACTTATACTTTCAGAAGCTATGAGGATTGCAGAACGAAAGATCTAGTGTATCTAGCTCAATGTCAATCCTGTGAAAAGTATTACGTAGGGAAGACCAATAGAACACTACGTGATCATATAAGAGAACATATATATGCAGTAAACAAGGAAAACACCACCAATGCTTTAGCAAATCATATTATGGAATATGGGTTTTCACATAGTTTTAGGTTTAGAGTGTTAGAATTAGTGAGAAAAACTAGTAGGCTGGGGAATGTGAAGAATCACACAGAAGAAGTAGAAAGTAAGTGGATCCTTAGGCTACAGGCACATAAATATGGGTTAAATGAAAAAATAACGCTGAGACCTTTCCTGGTAGCTAGGTCATTTAAGCATTGACATCTACCTCCTTGGGATAAACACAATTGTATATATATTTCTTTACATATATGTTTTTATGAACGTCCATGGCAGCTAGGTTGTTTAAATATTGTTATTTTAGCCTTATGAATTGCATATTTTGTCCATATATACATATGTTTTTATAAGAGTTTTTAGATGTTTATATATGGAACCATATACAGGTCTTTAAGCTACCTAATTATAGTTGTTTCATCTGTTAGCGTTTTCCTGTGTTTGAATAAATAGGCACTAGCACTTTAATTTAATAATATCAATTTATTGATAATGAAAACGTGTTAATTGCAAATGTATTTAATATGTGGATTATATGGAGTGTTATTGAAGTCTGAAGAAGCGTTGTAAGGACGTGAAAGCGCTTACTATTTCTTGGTGTTGTTGGTTTTAATAAAGAGTTAAGCCATCGCAGCTGCATTGGATTTTTTACAGCTTTGGTGCACCCTTGGAATATTTACTTTACCATTCTGGTAAATTCAAATTCAAATATGGCAAATAACAAGGTAGTGCTGCTTAGTGCTATGAGCCCAAATAAAAAAAATAATGTCTTCCCGCAAGGCTTTCCTGACTCCAGAAAATATGAATGTTTGTGTTGTTACTGAAACTGGTTCCAGAGCAGTGACACTCCCTCCTTTCTAGGTCTCACTTCTTACCATTTGTTTAGACCCACAGATGTAGGTAGCAGTAATACTGGTGGTAGCAAATCTGTCTTCACCAAAAATACCATCACATCTACACTAATCAAACAGCTCCATGACCTTGAACTCATTTGTATCATATTATTTGTAAACAATACATCATATCACATCAACGACACCTGCAAATCATAAATCATGTCTTAATAAATTAAAGACCCTCTCCATTGACCCAAACATCAGCAATCTAGGGGAATCTAAGTAACTTTCTTTTAATTGGAACATCTATAACTCATCATACAAATATGCACAATGCTTCCTTGTCTTTATTAATACAAATTCTCCTAATCAAATAATACCCTCCCTCATTAGTGAAATCAAGAAATGTTGACATTGTCCTCCCAACACAACCCCTGTCACCACCCTGTCCATTTACAAACCCAATTAAGACAAATCAGATCACCACACTGAAATATTCACCATACTACGTTTCTGTACTTCAAGGTCAACTTTCTCGTGCTTGCTGCTCCTTGTGATCTTTCAACATTCCCTCACCACTCAATGAACCTATAGCAAGTAGTGCCACATATATCCAAAGTTTACGCTCCAATCTAGTCTTTTGCATAGAGACATATTCCTATTCATCGCAAATATAATCTCAAGTTTAGAAAATTTTAGAAACATTACCTCTTTGGTGGAACTCAACAATAAACAAACTTTATAACAAAAGTAAAATACTTAAATAAAAATGAACATCTCAGTATGCTAAAATATAAATAATGTCCAGCATTTCATAGATCTTATCTGTAATAGCATCACTTACTTAAACCCCAAACATTTAGCTAACATCCTCGGTGGTAGTTCAGCTCCACCTTCACTTATGTGTTACTTCCATATTTCCCCAATACAAAGTCCATTTTTCCAACCAGAAATCACCCTGAACAGATGCACAAATTGTTCTCCTGGACCAAAAAACAGCTATATGAGTCCTGACAACATACCACATGGTTTCTTGGTCAATATGATATACTGCCTATTGGACATTCTCTTTAAATTATTTGGTCACAGGCATTCCAGTGCATATCTACCAGAAACCTGCACAAGACCTATAGTGGTGCTTACCATAATGGAGGCCCCACCACAGACTTCATCAATTATAGCCCAACCAGCATCATTTGCAAGCATATGGAATGTATTTTAATGGACCTTGTGAAGAAACTAAAAACATGGTCATCTGTGTTAGCATGCCTACTTGGGAAAATGTAAATAATAAGTTTTAAAATGTTGAGTATTTCCCTATTTATACAGAATGTTTAGAGAATTTGTCAGTGTTTTGATCCATTTCTAATTGCGCATGTTTGAGAAAGACATTCTAAAGTAGTGTGGAGAATCAGCTGAACAGTGAGTGATGTCATTAGAATGTTCCTGGTTGCTAAATAATTATTTAAACAGCTAATTGACAGAAAAAAGAACTTTATTCAAACAACTGACTGTTATTTTTAAAATAAGACAGTTGAGACTGCAGTTAGTCAAGTACTGAGCAGTTAGTTACAGTGCTGTGCAGTCAGTGGACACCCATGAAAGAGAATTCACCAAAAACTGTAAGCCTGCCTTTTGCCTTGCTGTTATGTGTTAGAATAGATCATGAACTTTATTATTTAGTTAGATTAGGAAAGCTTAGTTATTAAGATAAAATTTTTCTAGAATAATGGACCCCCTAACCTACAGTTTAATTTTACATTTCTTGTGATTGAATTCTGGTGTTTATTGAAAGCTATTGACTTACATTCTTGTAATCATTTTACTTATTATTAAATGTTTTTCATTACTTTACATTGTGGCTGGAAATAAGTGTTTTTCTTTAGAGACTAGAAAGTGCTTTTACATGTTTGATACTCCCCAAGTCACCTTGAAGGCCTGGTCGCTTATAGTCATAGCTATCATTTATTTTGATATTTAATTTTCATAATTGGACACCCCTTTAGAAGGGCACAAAGACACTCTGATTGGTGGTAGTGTTACAGTATTATTTTGGGGAAGGGACATAGATGGAAATCTGTGTTAGGCTTTCCCAGAAGTGCTTGGATGTGTGAGATTTAAATTTACTTTTAGTGTGTGTGTATCAGAGGTCTTAAACTGGGACACATTGCTCTGAAGTGTATAATAAGAAGTTACATTTGGGTCTAAAATAGTGCATGTTATGGTTGTGCTCTTAAGGGAAAGTTGTGAAACATTACTCCTGTTTAAGTGACAGTCTCATATTGGAGTCAGTAGTGAGGATTGAAGCTCCTTAATTACTGATCAAGTATAGTAAAGGATGTCATTTAATTGTTGGCAGTTCAGTGGGATATAGCTGGACATCACAGACCATATCAACAGGCACATAAGGCACTGACATCGTAAGACAGAAACCAGTTTGACTTTGTAAATGGTAGATCATGCCAATTAAATTTAGTTGACCTTTTTGAAAGAATCACATAAGTGCTAGATGAGGGTAACTCCATGCACATAGATTACCTTGATTTTGGGAAAGCACTATACTCCATTCTGGCATCACTGACAAATTAGTTTATCTCAATATAAATCTCTATATAATCCAATGGATTGTCAGCTGGTTTACTGATAGAACCCACTCTCTTAGCACTGGTGGGCCACTATCACCCAAGAGACTTGTCACTATTGGTGTACCCTGAGACTCTGTTCTGGATCACTTCTATTTGGCATTTATTTCTCCATTGTTAAAACTAACATTAATGGTCTTTTGCTGACCAAATTCCTGAATCATTGCAAGCTTAAAGCCCTCATCATCACCTCTAAAGATGACCATATCCTCCAAGAGGGACTAACATGGACAAACATTTGGTGTCTCGATCATAATCTAAAGTTGAATGCCAACAAATATAGCACTGTACAGTTTGGAAAACAGGAGCTCTCACACACCTACTGCATAAATGACATCACTATCACATAAATGACAGTTATTACAAGCATCAGCTTCATAGATAGCAAAATCTTCTTTTACTACCTATATCCACTGTCATTAGGAAAACAGAAATAAAGCGGTAATGATTTAATTAGCGTGTTCATAAAACTGAAGGAAAAAATAAATTCTTCAAACCAATACAGCCAGCCTGGGGCCATTTTGAAGTTGTCTGAGATGAAGCACAGCAATTAAAATGTGAAGAAGCTAAGCACCATGGTGCATGATGGGATTGGGAAGGGTTCTTGCCAACCTGAAAAAGTTTTACCTGCCAAGAGGTCCTCATACCTGCCTTCTTTAGTTAGGTTATTATTAAGGATGAACCTCCTCTTAGTGGATCACATAATTCAAATCCCAGTATGAAAGCATGGAAATTATATAACTTAAAAAGACTTATCTTGTAATATTATTCATACATCGACTTTTTAAACTAAAAATCATGACTTTTTATAAAAGAAAATATTAATATTTCTGCAATGAGGTAATGGGCAGATATTCTGGTAATAAAGGCATGTCATGATAAGATACACACACACACACACACACACACACACATATATATATATATATATATATATATATATATATATATATATATATATACACACACACACACACACACACACACACACACACGTATTTCCTTCACTGTACATTAAAGAAGTCATGTCTCAAGACCAGTAAGTCTCTGTAATCGTAGAATACAAAATCAGACATGAGAAGGCACTTCATATATTACTAAATGAAGTGATTAAACTAAATCTTTCCTAGTATTACCAGGACAGTACATGATCCCCTCCCCAGTAGTCACTCCCTCCTAATGGCAAGGCTTACCATTACCTTTCTGAAGTCTGAAGTACTTAGCAAAATTAACTGCATCACTAAATAGTACTGTCACATGCTTACCATTTCACATCCTTGTGAACTTTAACCAACATTTAGCACATAAACTGAGTGCATCTATCTAGAGCCAGATCATGGTCAAATGGGGTCCTAGGCAGGGTAATAGATTGGGCTCCCCCTCAGAGCAGCCCCTCCTGCAGCAACCACCTACCTCCCTCCCTGCGTTAGCCCCCTCCCCAGTCATTCCAGTGTTCCATTACGTGGCTATTTATCCTCAGTTACCATAAACACTGTTCAAATCTGTCTGTGTATACTGTTTTCTTAATTACTTCTGCAGTGATTACAGATATTGAAATAGAATAGCGCAAGCACTGATAGCCATTTGCTAAACAAACAATACAGTCTCATGATGAAAACAGACTTCACATGAGCAGTAAACATCTCTGCTCTCGAAACTCACATTGATTGAACCCATATTCAAAGAAAATGCATCTGGCCAGTGGAGGATTAAGTTTACCTTTGGGCTGTTTTCAAACCAGAGGCTCCTTGCACACATTTTTAGGGTCATGCATATATGTATGTGTTCTTTGATTCACCTTGTATTAAATTATATTCCTGGTATAATACAGCACCACTTGTTAGAGTATTTTTTTTAATTAGTAGCTTTGAACATTCTTCCACTAAGCAATGAAACAAAATGCATGAACCAATAATGACAAAACTACCCATTTCAGAAAATCTCAACCATTAAAGGCCACTTAAACTTCTGTCATTACAGTCCTCCAACAGCAATCAATAAGCACAATCTATGCAGAAGTAAAAGTCATCCAAATAATTCCACATTAAAGACATCTGTAACTAATAAAGAGGTTGCTACTGGCAAACAACTTTACATTTCATTGTTTTATCTACAGATTCAGTGCCTGCTCTCCTTGAGGAATTAACTGCCTATGTTGCAAAAAAAAATTTAAGCTAGTAATACTGCAATACAGAATGACTGACAAACCAACAACAGGGTCATAGTTACTAGGTGTCTCATACAAAGGAGGACACACCTAGGAGTGTAGAGCCCCTATCCCTGCTTACAATGCACTAAATAAACACCAATCCAAAGGGCACTGCAGTATCAGCACTCCATCTACATAGTGTGGGAATAGAATCCACAGCCTTCTGCACCGAAAAGAACTATGCTACTAAGACCACTTTCAAATTCTATAACGCAAACAGTGACTGCCATTTGCTAAACTTTGGCCACATGGTTGTCAAATGAGAGATTGCTATCAACTTGGATCATCTCTGAAAATATTTCTGCTGAAAAGCTGCATACTTGAGCTGTTTGGTTAGCTTTTACATACCTATATCAACTTTATTACAAGCTGAGATAAGTATAAACTTGCAGTGTTATAAGATATTACTGCATTTAATTTTTTTCTGTTTTATTGTTTCATTGAATATTGTGTTAAAAATAGTACTGCATTTATCTGCTTATTTATTTGTTCACTGAAAATTGTAAGCTCTCTCTCTGTCTGCAGTTAGTAGGTTTATTCTTCTCACTTTATTGATATTCGGTGTTTCTCTGTGCCTTAAAGTCTTAGTGCCTTATTGCTGAAATTATTTCTGCTGAAAAGCTGCATACTTGAGCTGTTTGGTTAGCTTTTACATACCTACATCAACTTTATTACAAGCTGAGATAAGTACAAACTTGCAGTGTTATAGGTTCATAGGTTCATACTAGGCTATCTGCCCTAGGGCATTTATAAGCCTAGCCAGAATGTGTTTGGCTTTCGCCACCCATTTTAAATTTATTTTGCTATGCCCTTTTTCGAGGTTAGTATACTGTGCCTTTGTCTAACAGTGACACAGAAGTGATACCAGGGGTAAACCTACAATCTCCCATCCACTCATCAAGATTCCTCTTGAAGAGAGTCAATGAGGGACTCTGCCTAACCTGGACTGGGATTTTATTCCAGAGTGAAGGGAGCCTCTGGGTTATGAATCTGTCCCTCCAGCATGTCGTATTTATTTCAGTGCTGAGGTTCAAGTCTCTCGAGCGTGTAGCTCGATGGGATTTGGATTTTCTGAGGTGCAGCATGTCCATTAATTCCGGGTTGGACATGGCTTTATACGTCAGACACAGATCACCTCTGAACAGGCGGTATGCCACTGAGTAGAGCTGGAGTTTCTTTAACCGGACAGCATATGGCATCTGTTTGATCCCTTTGATCCTCTTGGTGAGGTACTTTTGGGGTCTTTCCAGTTGCTGCAGGTGTCTGGTAAGGTACATCCCAAAAGGGGCATTGTACTCAATTATGGGCCTGATGAGGGATGAGTAAAGAGGCACGATGACCTTCCCTGATCTAGATGTGAATCCCTTCATGATTAGGTGGGCTATATAAAATGTTTTTCTAACCACTTTGGCCACATGGTTGTCAAATGAGAGATTGCTATCAACTTGGGTCCCCAGGTCCCTAATTACTTCTTCTGTACTTAATGGATTACCACCTATGTGGTAATCTGTGGGCACTTTGTTTTTGTCAAAGGGGATGACTATACACTTTTTGGCATTTAGCTTGAGACCATGGCTCTGGCACCAGTTGTCTGTTTCTATGAGGCCCTTTTGGAGGATGCTTGTGTTGGCTGGAGAGTCAATTATGGCGCCCAGTTTGCAGTCATCTGCAAACTTGGTCAGCCACAGTCTTTCTGTGTTGGCCTGTACCTTCGAGAAATATATACCAAACAAGAGAGGTCCCAGGACTGAGCCTTGTGGGACACCACTTGTAACTGGTTTGGAGTCTGACATGGCTCCAGCAATTCTAACCATGTGGGTTCTGTCCTTGAGCCAGTTTGCAATCCATCTAGTGAGATAGGGGTTTATATTTAAGCTGGTGAGCTTATCTATAATGCCCGAGTAGGGTATTGTATCGAAGGCTTTTGCAAGGTCCAGGTAGGCTGCGTGGACCACCATCCCCTCGTCAATGGCCTTGGTGACTATTTCAAAGAAATCAACCAGGTTTAAGAGGCAGGATCTGCCCTTAACAAAGCCAAACTGGGTAGGATCCAGTATCTGTAGGTCCCCAATATCTTTATTTATGAGGTCCATGATGATCCTTTCCATAGCTTTGCAGACTAAGCTAGTCAGGCTTATGGGGCGATAGTTTCCAGGATCCGTTAAGGCACCACCTTTATGGAGAGGGACCACTGTTGCTGTACGCCACTCTTTGGGCACATATCCTGTAGTAAGGCTGAGATTGAACAGTAGTTTTATGTTTGGGTTTAGCTCTTCTTGGAGTTCATGTAGGACACAGCCCGGGATACTGTCTGGTCCCATTGATGCTGTGTTTTTTGCTTTAGTATAAGATAGTACTGCATTTTATTTTTTCAGTTTTATTGTTTCATTGAATATTGTGTTAAAAATAGTACTGCATTTATCTGCTTATTTATTTGTTCACTGAAAATTGTAAGCTCTCTCTCTGTCTGCAGTTAGTAGGTTTATTCTTCTCACTTCATTGATATTTGGTGTAGAAGTCTTAGCCTAGAGGGTTTCTCCGTGCCTTAAAGTCTTAGTCCCTTATCTCTGAAATTATTTCTGCTGAAAAGCCGAATACTTGAGCTGTTTGGTTAGCTTTTACATACCTACATCAACTTTATTACAAGCTGAGATAAGTATAAACTTGCAGTGTTATAAGATAGTACTGCATTTTATTTTTCTGTTTTATTGTTTCATTGAATATTGTGTTAAAATAGTACTGCTTTTATCTGCTTATTTATTTGCTCACTGAAACTTGTAAGCTCTCTCTCTCTCTCTCTGTCTGCAGTTAGTAGGTTTGTTCTTCTCACTTCATTGATATTCGGTGTAAGAGTCTTAGCTTAGAGGGTTTCTCTGTGTCTTAAAGTCTTAGTTCCTAATCTCTAAAATTATTTCTGCTGAAAAGCTGCATACTTGAGCTGTTTGGTTAGCTTTTACATACCTACATCAACTTTATTACAAGCTGAGATAAGTACAAACGTGCAGTGTTATAAGATAGTACTGCATTTTATTTTTTCTGTTTTATTGTTTCATTGAATATTGTGGTAAAAATAGTACTGCATGTATCTGCTTATTTATTTGTTCACTGAAAATTGTGAGCGCTCTCTTTGTCTGCAGTTTGTAGGTTTATTCTTCTCACTTCATTAATATTTGGTGTAGAAGTCTTAGCCTAGAGGGTTTCTCTGTGCCTAAAAGTTTTAGTTCCTTATCTCTTAAATTATTTCTGCTGAAAAGCTGCATACTTGAGCTGTTTGGTTAGCTTTTACATACCTATATTAACTTTATTACACACTGAGATAAGTACAAACTGAGTGTTATAAGCTAGTACTGCATTTTATTTTTTCTGTTTTATTGTTTCATTGAATATTGTGTTAAAAATAGTATTGCATGTATCTGCTTATTTATTTGTTCACTGAAAATTGTGAGCTTGCTCTCTGTCTGCAGTTAGTTTTCCCACCCACCCTCCCTGTTCTTGTTGTGATATTAATCTTGGTGGCTTTGGAATTGACTGCCCCTCCTGTAAATTTGTGTTTGAACACTCCTGGGCCCATCTCATTTGCTCACTCAACCGAGTACAGTGAGATCATATTTTGATTTCAGACACTCCTACCATTCCCATCTATTCTCAGCCCTATCCCAGCTCTATTCTAGTCTAGTCTCATAAGCTCATCCTGCCTAATACAGAGAGAACATTTGAGTAGGCATACCCACTTAGGCCCTGAACTTGTCTGACTGAAGACTGCTGGAACAGGGCTCAGTTCTGAGGTTTTTTACAGGTTAATTGGGTAATTTGTTTAAATCAGTTTGCTTTTTTTCGATTGTTATATAACAAATATTGCACTTTATCTGCTTTTACTGTATTTGTATTTCTTCCTACTTTATTACCTTATCTTGCTTTTGCCTCTTCCTAAAAGTACTCAATTGTGTTTATTCTGCTGCATTTATTACTGCTTGGTAGTAGCCTGATTAAATTGTAACTGTTATTCTAAGTCTTTTGGTTAAAGCACTTGGGCTTCAGACTAGTTGTTTTACATTAAGAAGGTTTGTGGTCTGCACTGTTGTGGCAGGACAGGTAGCTTACATCCTTCTAAGTTGGGAATTGCTGATTGAAGGCTCAGTGTCTGTTATTCTAAAAGTGTATTAGTTCTGGTTTAAGCACTTGGGCTCCAGGCCTGTTATTTTACATCAAGAAGGTTTGGGGTATGCACTCTTGTGAGAGGAGAGGCTAGAATCTGCCCTTCTGAGCTGGGAATTTCTGGTTAATGGCTTACTGGGCCTGTTTATTTGAACTGTTTTTTTCTGATAATGGTGCACCTTGTCTGCAGTAACATAGGCTAGATTCAGGCCTGCTGAATCTAACTTTGCTTGTATAACTTGAGCACTAATCCAGGCCATCATTTTTGGAGAAGGTTCCCCTGCACCCCAGTGGCAGGAGTGTGTAGTTAGAACTTGTCTGATTGAAGACTGCTGGAACAGGGCTCAGTTTTGAGGGGGTTTTTTACTGGTTAATTGGGTAATTTGTTTAAATCAGTTTGCTCATTTTCTATTGTTATAACAAAATAAATAAAAAATTGCACTTTATTCATCTGCTTTTACTATAATTGTATTTCTTCCCACTATATTACTTTATTTTGTTTGTGCTTCTTCTTAAAAGTACTCAATTGTATTATTCTGCTGCAGTTGTTACTGCTTGGTAGTAGCCTGTTTAAATTGTAACTGTTATTCTAAGCCTTTTGGTTTAAGCACTTGGGCTTCAGACCAGTTGTTTTACATTAAGAAGGTTTGTGGACTGCATTGTTGTGGCAGGACAGGTAGCTTACATCCTTCTAAGTTGGGAATTGCTGATTGAAGGCTAACTGTCTGTTATTCTAAAAGTGCATTAGTTCTGATTTAAGCACTTGGACTTCAGGTCAGTTATTTTACATTAAGAAGGTTTGTGCTCTCCACTCTTGTGGGAGGAGAGGCTAGATTCTGCCTTTCTGAGCTGGGAATTTCTGGTTAAAGGCTTATTGTGCCTGCTTATTTGAACTGTTTCTTTCTGAAATGTGTGCACCTTGTTTGCTGTAGCCCACAGGTTAGTAGTTTATTGGCCATTTTGGGCTAATTTCTATCTCTTTCATTTCCCTGCTATAAAAACCACATTTGCACATTTTTTGTGCTTGTATTCAGCTCAGCAAGTGCCTGCCATGTGTCCTGCAGAGTTCTATAGCAGCAGAGAGACAATAGAGAGACTTTGGAGTGATTAAATACCATGTTTCTGTATTTTCTTGCTGTCTTTAACTAATTCCGCCTAAAACACTGATTTGTTTTAGCATTTCTGTGATTTAAAAAGCTTGTTTCTGCTACATATTGTACTTATTTGCTGCCTGCACTTGAAGTCACTTTTGTGTTTAAATAATCTAACTGTTGTAGGCTACATACTAAAGTGCAATACCCATTTCTGTGCATATATATATATATATATATATATATATATATATATATATATATATATATATATATATATATATATATATATATATATATATATATATATATATACACACACACACACACACACACATATTTGTTTCCCGCCTTTCTGAACTAGTATAGTCCAGTTTTCAGGTTATTTCTGATTTCAGGGCTGTGTTACAAGTTTCTGTGTTGCCCATACCTTACTTGGATAGAGTGAAGTTTCTCTGTTCACCTGTGAGAGAGGGGAGCTTTTACGCCGGGCAGTGCAGGTTAGCTAGGGATAAACTATTTCCGGCTCCACTAAGTCTACTCTTCAATTTTTCCTTTGGAACTAGGCAAACTTTCAACTTAAGCACTCAAACCATTCATTTCACAGCCCAGCACTTGCTCAAAACTCATAGCAAGCACTAATTAACCGTAGCACTAGACCCCTCTATACTGTCCAGAAGGACAAAGCTCTCTATTTGTCCCTACCAGCCAATCAGTAAAACAGCTCACTTTACCTATTCAGACATGTCCAAAGGGCAGTTTCAGGTGTACTCTCCAGTCCAACTGGTGAATCTGTGCATTTTTTGAGGCAATGTTACAACTGCCTCATGTACACAGACAACCCTCTCCTCCTACCACCAAACACTAATATATGTGAGAGATGCAATTATACAGCCAAACTGGAGGCAAAGCTCTCTTAACCCAAGACTGGAACTGACAGTCAAGAGGAGAAGGGAAATACTTGCAACACACCACCAGTCTCACATAGACCTACTAAACCAACACCGACAAATAACACACAAAAATACATGAAAACATACTCGAAGTCTCTTAATAAAAATCTACAAAAGCAACAGAGACCTCCAAAGCAGACACCCAAGCAACCTCCACACCCATCACAAATCATGAAACACATACTTCACATAATCAGTGTGCCACACAAACACAGCCCTTAAGGCAAAATGACATTCCCAACACACTAGTAACAGGTGACTCTATAGTCAGGCACACTGATGTCCCACTAACTAGGCTGGACAAGGAGAAGGTTACAGTTAGCTGCCTGTTGGACGCCAGGATCCGCCACATAACACAAGCACTCAAGTCTCTCCAGAACAAGTACAAATATGACTCTGTCATTGTCCATGTTGGTGTGAATGACTTGAGATGTACCTCCTTGGACTACATGAAAAGAGACATGAAAGAGCTCTCTGATCATGTAGCCCAGGCCGGTATGACCCTGACCCTGACCCTGAGTAGCATCCTGCCCTCACAAAGAATTATGCCACAGTATAAAGAAAAAATGATCAATTTCAACAACTGGCTAAGTTTCTGGTGTCATTCAAAGGGGATCCAGTATCTGTCCACCTGGGAGGACATGCTCGACAAGTCATGTTGCTTCACAAGAGATGGCTTGCACCTGTCATCCTTAGGCTTTTGAATGCTGGCCAAGGCTTTTGCCGCCCCCGTAGTGCCTTTTTTTAGGCAAGGCACAAAAGACAAACGCACCACTGTAAATAGCACAAGTAACCAAAAACTGAGGGTAATGCTACTCAATACCAGAAGTTTAAACCTCAAAATGCATGCACTCCAAGCATTCCTCAGTATGGAGAACATCGATATCTGCGTACTAACACAAACCTGGTTTAAGGCATCAGAGAGCACCCCAGCACTACCAGGCTATAACTCATACCTACTTTTCAGCCACAGAACCCGGACCAAAACACAAAAAGTGGGAGTGTATCCATATTCATCAAGGATACCCACACCTCCAGGTTAGTGGCACAGCACAATGCCTCAGAGATCATCCATGTGCAACTAACAATAGGCAAAACTGCAATTCTAATTGTAGCTTGCTACAGATCACCCACCATGACCCAGGACCCCCATTCCACATTTCTGGAGACACTGGAAAATATGAAGGTCCTACCAAATACCCTTATACTGGTTGATTTCAATTACCCAAACATTAACTGGGAGAACTACTCAAGTACTAACTCCCCTGCCCAATGCTTCCTAGAATTTATAAACTCGAATGCCCTGGATCAACTGGTCAATACCCCCACCAGAGGTGACAACATATTGGACCTGCTCATCACCAACATGAGTGATCGGTGTTCCACACCAGAGGTCAACCCTTCGCTGGTAAGATCAGACCATAGACTAATCACTCAGGATATCCACATTCTGCCCCCACCCCATAAAGGAAACCACCATGAAAAACTTTTCAATATCAAACTTCACATTACTTAAGACCGAGGTGGAAAGGTTAACAGCCCCCATGCTAAAGGACAACGCTGTCCAAGCTGCTGAATCCCTTACAAAGGCACTCTATGAGCACCTTCAAGAATGCATGGATCGTGCTATCCCAAGCAAAACCAAGACTCACTCCTCCAAGAAATGGAAACCAGTCTGGTGGACCCCTGCCATAAACAAGCTATGCAATAGAAGGAGGAAACTAGTACAGAAAAGAGTAAAATCCCAAGAAGGAAAGACATCCCTGATCAGTAACAGCAAGAAACTATGATCCCTCATAAAACCATCCAAGGCTAGCTTCGAAAGAAAAATTGCTAAGGACTCCAAAGATAACCACAAGGCATTCTTTAGCTATGTCAAGAACGTAAGTGGAAACTCTCAGATTTGGTCTGAGTTAGTGCAGAATGGCACAAAATACATTAATCCGACTGATATTGCCAACATTCTGGCAGACAGGTTTAGTGCAAACTTCGCCCCCCTTTCACCCCCTAAAGAGCCCATAACCATATCAGAAGAATGTAGAGCCCGGCAATCACTGACACACAGGTTAAAACAGCACTATCCAAAGCCAAAAACAAAGCTTCAATGGGACCGGACGGTGTCCCAGGCTGTGGCTTACATGAGCTCCAAAATGAACTAACCCCTCACCTAAACACACTTTTCAAACTCAGCCTCTCCACAGGCTATGTACCCATAGAGTGGTGCATAGCAACAGTTATCCCGCTCCACAAAGGTGGAGCCACAACGAACCCTGGGAACTATTGCCCTATAAGCCTGACTAGCCTGGTCTGCGAGGCTATGGAGCACATCATCATGGAACTCATTAACAGAGACATTGAGAGCCTCCAAGCACTGGACCCTACCCAGTTTGGCTTTGTTAAAGGCAGATCATGCCTCCTAAACCTGGTGGACTCCTTTGAGACAGTTACCAAGGCTTTAGACGAGGGAAAGGAGGCCCACACAGCCTACCTAGACCTCGCAAAGGCTTTTGACATCATTCCCCATTGTGGTATTATAGACAAGCTCACCAGCCTGAACATAAACCCCTATGTCATGAGATGGGTTGCCAGTTGGCTCACAGATAGAACCCACATGGTGAGAGTTGCAGGCTCTAGGTCCAACTCTAAATTGGTTACAAGTGGCTTCCCCCAGGGCTCAGTCCTGGGACCCCTCCTGTTTGGTATATACTTCTCGGAGGTACAGGCAAGCACAGGAGGGCTATGGGTGACCAAGTTCACAGACGACTACAAACTGGGGGCCATAATTGACTCTCCAGCTGATACAGACATCCTCCAGAAGGGTTTCACTGAGACAGATACCTGGTGTCAAAATCCTGGCCTCAAGCTAAATGCCAAAAAGTGCATAGTCATCCCCTTTGGAAAAACAAAGTATCCGTGAACTACCACATACGTGGTAGTCCCCTAAATACAGAAAATGTAATAAGGGATCTGAGGACCCAAGTAGATAGTAATCTCTGCTTTGATAATCATATTGCCAAAGTGGTTAGAAAATCCTTCTATGTGGCCCACCTAATCACAAAAGGGTTCACATCTAGAACAAAAGAGGTTATTGTGCCCCTCTACTCATCACTCATCATACCCATCATACAGTACAACACCCCATTTGGGATGTACCTTACAAGACACCTGCAACAGCTGGAAAGACCACAGAAGTACCTCACCAAGAGGATTACTGGCCTCAAACAGATGCCCTATGCAGCCTGACTGAAGAAACTCCAGCTGTACTCAGTTGCATACCGCTTACTCAGAGGTGATCTCTGCCTGACATACAAGGCCATGTCCAACCCAGAATTGATGGACATGCTCCACCTAAAAAAAACAACTCCCCGAGAGCCACATGCTCTAGGGATCTAAACCTCACCACAATGATAAATAGGATGTGCTGGAGGGATAGATTCCTGTCCCAGAGACTCCCCATGCTTTGGAACAGGATTCCAATCTACATTAGGCACAGGCCCTCACTTACACTCTTCAAGAGAAACTTTGATGAGTGGATGGGAAACAGAAAATTTACCCCGGGGATCACTGCAGTGGCTCTGCTGGACAGAGGCATAGGGAACTAATGGCTCTGCTGGACAGAGGCACAGGGAACTAATCTAAGGGGGTTGTGAAAGCCAACACATTCTGGCTAGGCTTATAGAGGCCCTCGGGCAGATAGCTATGAACCTATGAAACTATGAGCAACAGTAAACTTCTCTTCCATTGAAACACACAATTCCATGAAAATGAACTGAAACTCATAGTCACTTGAAAATGCACTGAAACTCATAATTCCCTGGAAAAGTACTGAAACTCAAATTCACAATTCCTTCAGCAGTCTGGTAGTTGGTATAGAGGATTCTGACTATTCTCCCCACTGAAGCTTACAATTACTTTAACAGTCTTGCATTTGGTGTAGAGGATTCAGGCTCTTGTCTGCACTGAAGCTCACATTTTCTTCAGCAGTCTGGTAGTTGATGTAGAGGATTCAGGCATTTGTCTCCTGTAACCAAGTTACAGGGTCAGGCCTGATCAAGTTAATTGGCTAACCTGTCCTTCTCTGCATTGGCATTCATGCGTGCAATGCATGCATGGTCCTCCTTAAAGGAGAAGGCACTGCCACCAAGGATGTAAACACATTCCACATTGGCAACAGGAATTTTTATTTTTTATTTATTTACTTTTAATTCTTAATCATTGAAGTCTCCTGGCCAGAGTGGATGCCCCCCCCCCCTCAGCCACAGAGCCCTAGGTGACTGCCTATGTCACCTAGTGCTGGATCTGGCTCTGCATCCATCTTCTACCAAGCACAGGCAGATAGTATACCATAAGCACCAACAAACCATTCAGAAAAAGCCAGTGGCTGGCTCATAGTGAACTGTCATTAATCACATGTAGCAGATTTTGTGCACTATAAACTCAGAAATAAAAAACATCTGTAGTCTGAGTACTTGTTTTGTTGCTTATTATTAGTATCAGTAACAAACAAGCACTTTGTCAATGGTTCAGAAACTAATGAAGAGAAAGAAAAACTAATACAATTATGTCAACCGACTTGCTCTGACTGACTCTTTATGGAGTGCTGCCCATTTCATTGCAAGTTACTAATAGCTACAAGTTATCACTGCATAAATGGGAAGTATAGCAAATCAGTTAGTGACAAGAAAGTGCTGACATATCCCAAAATTAAAAATCTCTAGTCTTGTGTTCTATATCACTGATCACTGCTAATGATGTGACATACAGATAAGAAAGCATGACAGGCATTTGACACAATTCTTTATTTATTTATTTTATATTTGTTTATTGGGATAGTCCAACTGGGCTGTTAACCCCTTTTCAGCAGAGGCCCAGGGGGAAAAGCCCCACATTACAATTATACTATATAATCAACAGAACTATATAATATGTAAAAATAAAATAAAATATACAGATAGCTGAATTAAAATTAGAAAAATACACAAATAAATTACAATAATAGACTGAATTCACACATGCGTTACACATGCAAAAATTTCCCATGTGACAACCGACCAGGGGGAAAAGCCCCACATTACAATTATACTATATAATCAACAGAATTATATAATATGTAAAAATAAAATAAAATATACAGATAGCTGAATTAAAATTAGAAAAATACACAAATAAATTACAATAATAGACTGAATTCACACATGAGTTACACATACAAAAATTCACTCAATACAATCTAATAGAGCAGTACAATAATAAGAGGAAATAACTATATTAAATATGAGCAGATCAGAATATATATGAATAAATTAATGATAGCGTCTTTGATTAATAAGTTTACAAAATGAGAGTTAAAAGGTATTAAATAGTGATAATTATAAGAAAGTTAAAACTCAGAGTAAGTGAGGAAAAGAAATAAATAAAAGATTACGGAAGAGAGAAAGAAAAAAGATGTAGGTAATTTAGAAAGCGAAAATGACAAATTATTAGATAAGTCAAGTAGAAAATAGAACTATAAATACAATAGATAGCTTGGTTTAAGACATGAGCAAAGCCATGATTTGGATAGGTGAAACTTGAGAAATATTTTAAATATATGAGGGTTAGAAGTGGAAAGTATTGGCTGTGGGATCATGTTCCATAACCTGGAAATACTACTGGAATATAAAGGGTCACCATGGAAGTCATTAGACCTAGTAACTTGTAAAAACAGCTTATCACAGGATCTGAGTTGTCTAGTGTTGGAATAAGTTTTAAGTAGATTTTGTAGAGGTGGACATTTCTCGGGTTGATATATTATCTTATGAGCTGTAGAAAGTTGGGTGTATATAAGGATATTAGGTAATTCTAGCCAATTAAGTTGCTGCAATGAAATACAGTGGTGTGTTCTAAGTGGAGAACTGTTAGCAAATCTGGCAGTTTTATTATAACATACTTCAAGTTTAACTAGTTCAGTTTTCTTCAGATTAGTGACAACAGCAGCGGCATATAGGAGGGAGATAGTAAATGAGTCCTGGCAATGGAATGCCTGAAGAAATCAATGAGATAAGGTTAGCTCTATAGAGGGAGCCAAGTGTAAAGTGAACATTTTTCATGACAGTTGACGGGTGTTTATCAAATTTCAAGTTATCTATTGTGATACCAAGACGTTTGGTATGAGATACTGGTTCAATAATAGAGTTATTTAAGGGGTGGATTTGGAAAGATGTAAGTTGGCTTGAGAGTTTGTTGTCTGCAAATAGCATTAGTTTTGTTTTACTGAGGTTAAGGATTAATTTTGAGCTAGCAATCCAAGATTGCACTTCATTAAAAGAGATTTGAATTTTTTTAAGGAGTTCAGAGAGGGAGGGTGCTGCACATATAAGAGTAGAGTCATCTGCATATTGTGTAGCTATAGCTGAGTTAGTAGCAGAATGGAACGTTTGTTGATAAACTCAAGAGGTTAGGTACAAACCCTTATGTCACCTTGTGGATAGCCAGGTGGCTCACAGACAGGAAACAGTGATCAGGTAACAGTAGTTTGAGGACAGTTTGTAAATAATTAAGACAGCAGTCAATTTCTGAAGGAGACTGTCACACAGAAATACGTTGGCACCTTGACTATAGTATCTAAAGTAGTGTGGCAGCGTGTGTGTGTGTGTGTGTGTGTGTGTGTGTGTGTGTGTGTGTGTGTGTGTGTGTGTACATGCCTGTGCATGCATTTCCATGCAAAAGTGTGTATGTTTGTTTGCAGACTGGCTGTGAATTTTCCTAAAACGTGATATTTCTGAAACAGTTACATGAACCACCCTTTCTACACAAAGAAACATTGCAAATGTGATTTAGACTGTTCAAAGCTACATCAATGCTCATAGCTACAGCATTAGAACAACACTTACCTTAAAAACTCAAATCATTACAATGAAAAAGATCACACATTTTACAGTGTTCTATTATATCAAAGTGGCATTTCTTTGAGTTTTATTACAGCTGTCATTGTGTTGAGTGTGACAGTTGAATATGTTGTGCTGAGACAATATGGTTTTGAGATTTTTGTGCATTTTTAATAAATGCTATGAACTTTTTATTTTATTTTAATTTATGCTGTTACGTTTATTGTTGCTGTTTCTGAGGTTGCATAACTATGGACAAGGAAGGACGAAGTTTTTTTTTTTTTTTTCTTTCTTTCTTTACACTTGCGGAATGTTAGAGTTAGTAAACATTTAAAGTAACGTTTAAGGAGTTTAAAAAGAGTGAAGCTGAGACAATGATATGACCACACCTCATTTTTTTTGTACTGCAGGGCTGGCCCCTAATGATGTGAGCACTGGCTCTAGGTGATAGTCACTATTAATGGGTATACCCCAACTCCATGTACAAAAAGAGAAAAGTGAGGTTGATACCAATGCCAATTTAGAAACTACTTTCTATAACACTACTTATAACACAGACTACCAAACCACACTTAGCTACAGGGAGCCCTATGTTTACATAACAACAAAACCAGGCATAATATTTGATAGGCAATCAATTGCCTATGACAAAATTTCAAAGACACCTGTTCTGTCAGCCATTATAATATACTTTCACAACAATGTACAATTAACATAATAATATCATACAAAATTACACAAACATACCTTAGTCTACATGTAGAAAACTGACCTGAAAAATGTTCAGCAGTTAACGAACAGTTACAAGACTTGAAATTGGATCCATAACTGCAAGAACGCTATGCCTCTATTCTCTGGCATCATTGCTTATTAGCTCATACTGTTTTCCTGGGAACAGTAGAATCAGCATTTCTCATGCTGTATACTATAATGGCAGAGAAAGATTACTCTTGTAACTTGCTTGAAATTACAGAAATAAGTAAAATGTCATGTCTCATTCAAGCAGTTTTCTTTCACACCATGTAACAATTTAAAGCAATCTTTCTTCCTGGCTTTAAGCAGTGTATACTATGTGGCTTTTGATCTTCTGTCGGCTTTTCCTGGTTAGGGGTCGCCACAGAGGATCACACGTGCACACACTCATGCCTAGGGCCAATTTAGAGTGTTCAATCCACCTACAGCATGTCTTTGGGATGTGGGAGGAAACTGGAGCACCTGGAGGAAACCCATATGACCACAGGGAGGACATGCAGACTCCACACAGAAGGCACCCCAGCCAAGGATCGAACTGGAAAACCTCTTGCTGTGAGGAGACAATGCTAACCGCTGCACCACCGTGGCCACCCATACTATGTGGCTTTTGAAAAATGCATTAAATGCTGTATGTCCATACATAATAATCACTCTTTTTGGTATAACAAGCCTAAAATAATGCAAGGCACAATTATTACTATCAAAATAATCAATGGTGGATATAACTGCAGTTTAAATACATCCCTGCTTTAGATGAGCACATAAAAATGCCATACCATTGTGAAACTGTTATTCTATTTATATCTTTAGTTTTTTTAACTATTTTTTGTTTTTATATATATATATATATATATATATATATATATATATATATATATATATATATATATATATATATATATATACACATATATATATATATATATATATGTGTGTGTGTGTGTGTATATCAGCAAATGCTTATTAGAGAGAACACAGACAAAGTGAACATTTTGCATCAAACTGTAAAATGATTGAACATCAAAAAATGAAAGCTATTTTTTTTCTTTTGCAGGAAGCAATCCTCCCTGCACCCCCACACCCTATGTTAATTATAGATACAAATTCTGAGATCATACAACAACAGGGTGAGGGCTAATTCCCTTAACACGCTTTAATGCAATCCAATGCAAAAGGCTGCCAACAAAAACTCCATTTAACAGAATTTTCACTCACATGACCATTCACTTTTTTCCCAATAGCGAATAAAGGACCAGTAATACCATCACAATGATTTCAAATGGTAGTTAGATGATTTTTATGATATACAATTACTTCCATAAATGTTTAATCACTTCATTTAATAAAATGTGATTTGACCAAACAAAACAAGGCAGCACTATCAATTTGATACAAATTTATTTCATTAATTGCACACTGGTGCTAAATGTGCTCTCTTGTCCATTAATACAAGTGGGGATAAGGATGCTCACCTTTTAAACATGTAACAAAGTGGTTCCAAAGCTATTCAGGTTCTCTTACTTATAACATACATGACAATTAATACTGGGGTATCTCAAGACATTGTTCCAGGTCCTTCTATTCTCTTTGTTCATTAATGACCTCATTGAATACCTTCTTGCAGTAAATGTTACTCTACATGCACATGACATTCTCATTCTATCTTCTTTTTCTTTCAGCTGCTCCCATTAAGGGTCGCCACAGCGGATCACCTGTTTCCATTTCTTCCTGTCCTCTGCATCTTCCTCTGTCACACCAACCACCTGCATGTCCTCTCTCACCATGTCCATAAACCTTATCTTAGGCCTTCCTCTTTTCTTCTTACCTGGCAGCTCCATCCTTAGCATCCTTCTCCTGATAGACCCAGCATTTCTCCTCAGCACGTGTACAAACCAATGCAATCTCTCCTCTCTGGGTTTGTATCCAAACCATCCAACCTGAGCTGACCCTCTAATATACTCATTTCTAATCCTGTCCATTCTTGTCACACCCAATATAAATCTTAACATCTTTAACTCTTCCACCTCCAGCTCTGACTCCTGTTTTTTCGTCAGTGCCACTGTCTCCAACCCATAAAAGATAGCTGGTCTCACTATCATCTTATAGACCTTCACTTTCACTCTTACTGGTACCTGTCTGTCACAAATCACTTCTGACACTCTTCTCCACCCACTCCACCCTGCCTGCACTATCTTCTTCACCTCTCTTCCATACACACCATTACCCTGAACTGTTGATCCCAAGTATTTAAACTCATCCACCTTCGCCACCTCTACTACCTACATCCTCACCATTCCTCTACCCTTCCTCTCATTTACACACATATATTCTGTCTTAGTCCTGCTGACTTTCATTCCTTTCCTCTCTAGAGGATATCTCCACCTCTCCAGGGTCTCCCCCCTATATATTCCCTACTCTCACTACAAATCACAATGTCATCTGCTAACATCATAACCCACGGGAACGTCTGTCTGATCTCATCTGTCAGCCTGCCCATCACCATTGCAAATAAGAAAGCGCTCAGAGCTGATCCTTGATGTAATCCCACCTCCACCTTGAATGCACTCCTACTGCAGACCTCAACACTGTCACACTGCCCTCATACATATTCTGTACCACTCTTACCTACTTCTCTGCTACTCCTGACTTCCTCATACAATGCCACAACTCCTCTGTAGGCACCCTGTCATATGCTTTGTCTAAGTCCACAAAGTCACAATGCAACTCATTGTGACCTTCTCTATACTTCTCCATCAACATCCTCAGAGCAAACATTGCATGTGCAGTGCTCTTTCCTGGCATACTGCTGCTCACTAATCATTACCTCCCTTCTTAACCTAGCTTCCACTACTCTTTCCCATAACTTCATGCTGTGGCTGATAACTTTTATCCCTCTGTAGTTACTACGGCTCTGTATATCACCCTTATTCTTAAAAATTGGTACTAATACAATTCTTCTCCACTCCTCAGACATCCTCTTACTTTCCAAGATTCCGTTAAACAATCTGGTTAAAACCCCCACTGCCATCTTTCCTAAACACCTCCATGCTTCCACAGGTATGTCATCTGGACCAACAACCTTTTTATTCTTCATCCTCTTCATAGCTGTCCTTGCTTCCTCCTTGCTAATCTGTTGCAATTCCTAATTCACTATTCCCACATCATTCAACCTTCTCTCTCACTCTTTTTCATTCTCCCTCTCATTATATTGTTGTCCGCATATTTAGAGCATTTCTCCCCGGGCCTCAGCTGAAAACAGGCTCTGCCCTAGTCGAACTTTCCCAGTCAACAAATACATTTTACACTGGATTCCATTCCTGATGTAACCCTCTCCATTTATCTGGGCTTGGGATCAGCACGAAGAAATACACTGGCTTGTGCATCCCCCAGTGACTGGGTTGATATTCTCATTCTCTAAGCCCATAAAATCATCCACAGGTCCTCACATACAACTTCAGCAGTCCTTCTCAAACCTGTGTTCTTGGGTGGATCTAGCAAACTTCTAGCCACAAAAAAATAAATAAATAATAACAGTAATAATAATAATAATAATAATAATAATAATCATAATAATGTTATGCGATTTCCTTCAGGCCACAAGTTACCAGATTTACCAATCATAACCATTACTGATACTCAACAACAATATTATTCCTTGTGTTTCAGAGTACAAATACCTTGGTCTTATGATCCATCCTTCTCTTTCTCCTTCTACAATAACAATATTGTTAATAAGGTACTTGTCCTTCACTTAGCATGTAAAACACATAGGCTTCAAATTGCAGAAAACAAAATCTGCAGATTTGCTCTACTAACAGACTTATAGTCATACCACTGCAACCTTCTAAAGCGTTTGCATTGGCTACCAGTGACAAAAACCTATCTACTTGACAGCCTGGTATAATGACATTTATTTAACATTTGTTGACCAGGAAAATTCGACTAGGACGGAGCCTGTTTTCAGTGGAGGCCTAGGGAGAAACAATCTAAATATGCGGACAACAATACAATGAGAGGGAGAATGAGAATTACTGCTTTCCATTGAAAATAAAACTACCTATTAGGGAGCAAATATACCAACTAAGGATTAGCCAAGACAACAGCATCTCCTTAATAAAGCCTCCTTTCAAAGTTGTCATTGGAGAGCATGCATTCTCCTGAACTGGACCAGTATTATAGAATAAACTTCCACCTGAAAAAAAAAAAGGACTGACTACAAGGATTTAAGACTTCATTTTCAGAATTCCTCCACAAAGACACTACCTGTACCTGCTTCAAGGATAATAGTTAAGTAAGCCACATGTATAGTTTGAGATGCTTTCAATTTTATGTTTCCTTAAAGCATCTGTCTGAGGTTCAAGTCATTCCAAAGAAAGTTTTCACTCCATTAAGACATTAAGTGGAAATAATGCATATTAAGCACATTAAGTGTACATAATATATACAGTTAACTTGGGCTACCACCATTTTTAGATAGTGAATTAGTACGTATATATCAGGTATGGAGAATGAGTGAGTATGCTTGCTTATTTATGCTATCATAATGTTCAAACTCATCTGTCAAATCATGCATATCTTATTTATGCTCACTCATAATTTCACTTTGTGACAGCTCTTATACTGTAATATTGTCTCAGTTTGACTTTGCTGCTTAAAATATTTCAACTGTATTCAATATGAATACGTGTATTTCTTCTCCCACCCATGCTTAATTTTTTTCTGGAAGTCCCCTTCCATCGCTGGGTCTACCTGCACTTCCTTCTGCCCTGGATGGCTCTGAGTGAGCTGGGACTAGCATGGATCTTAATGGCATGGCAGGAACTGCTGCTGCTTCTGCTGGTGAGGAGTGATATTTATGACCTACTTTTATTTCCCCAGACCCCCCATCCCTGTGTTTGTTAACATCATCTGAGGGCTAATCTGCTCTGTGAACCACACCTCTCCTCAGGGAGCATCTTTGACAAATGCCCTCCCACCTGAATGGATACCACCCTTCCCTCCCTGCCACTGCTTCAGATGCCCAAGCCTTTAATCATACCCGGGTTGCAAGGCTTTGATTAGGGCTTTATCCCGTTACACTACAGTGCTGGCTGTACATGTATTTCTTCTTTGATCATATTATTAAATTCAAAATACTTATAAATTCACAGGGGAATAAGCCAACCCAAAGTCAGACGCAAACCCTGTACTTTGTGTCTATAAGGTAAAGATCTTAACTATTATGCTAAACCCACACACTACTTTACTTACTGCCTGGGTTGTGGATGAAAAATATCTATGGGCCAGGCCAAACTGTAAATAAATAAATAAATAAAGGTGCGACTGTATACTTGTGGTCATCGGTACATCTTACCAAATTTAAAGTCTAGCCTCTATCGTAGATTAATTGTGCATCTACTTCCAGTAGTCATCCTTAAGTCATGAAGGTAATGCAACAAAATGACATGCCACTTCTATTTTATGTTCTGGCTGTACATAAATAAATTATGCAATACATATCTGTTCTTTATAATAAAAAATGACTAGCTAACAGATTCAACATCAGTAACATTGAGAATTCCTATCCTTGCACCCACAGTTCCCACCACAGTTACAAAAACATTACTTTATATTTTTGTCTTTTTAGTGTTAACTGCCTTACAAGATAGAGTTGCTATATTGTTTAGTACGGTAAATTCTTACTTAGGTTTACACTTCACATATTAGTCTTTACGGTCACATGCTGGCTAAATAAAACAGCTAAAATGTATTTTTTTCTTTTTCCTTCCTTCTTGCTCATCTGCAATCAGTGTTGTTCTCATGACTAGAAGAATGTATGACTTCTGTCTTTATAAATATAAAAGAACAGGGAATGTCTTTCAGGTGTATTGGCTCTTCAGACTTTCTGCCTCCTCTTCTTAATGTAACGAGCATAGACAAAAGAACAGCAACTGTCTTGCTAATGGGATGTAATTGCTATAATGGCTGATACTACATATCATTAAGGCATCTGAGTAGATATAAAGAGAAGGAACCAGACTCTTAGGTGTATTGTCAAGTCTACTGTAGTAAGACAAGTAAAAAAACTGGCTTTGCCACTTACTTTCCTTCAGTGTCAGGAAGGTGATGTCATGTGATGAACCTTGGGGCTCAGGTAAAAACACTTTATTTAACTGGGTATATGCAAGAGATGCTAGTCATTGATGTCTTTTCTGAATGGACCTGTTTGTGAGTACTACCTATTTATTTGTAATAGTTATTGCTAATATTTCTGTTGTAAGCTCTAGCCACTGAATGTCATTATTTAGAGCTTAGTTTTTTCTCTTTATATTACTAATGATTTTCATTTTATTTTTTCCGAGTGTGCCAAAACATGTGTATTTTTAATCTGTATGTGCACTATTTTCTTTATTACTCAGGTAAAGTAAATTTATTAACCTTTAATATCTTGTTGTTGGCATTCATTCATTTAGTTATTTTATTATTGCACTATTTATTAGGAAGTTGGTAGTCATTATCTACACTGTTGGTTAGCAAGTTGTGTGGCACATCTTTCATTTGACTGCTTAAAACCTGCTACCAATGAAAGAGAGATTAGTGGATACAATTTCATATCTGGCTTAATTTGTGAGCAGCCATGGATCTATATCCCTACAATTCAGAGTGATGGCAGTACTATCACACCACAAAAAAGACCCATAGAACTGGAGAATTCTGCTAGCCTTCCCTGGGAAATGTGTGTGTGAGGCACTCTTGGAGCCAGATTGTACTTTGTGGATTAATTATTGGCATAAACTTGTGTGCACTTTCTTGTTACTACTTCACCCTTGGTGGCAGTGATGGGATTCTTCCATCTGGGTGTCACATTGGTGGCAGTGGTTTAATCATACTGTCATATTTAGTGTCATTGGTGCCAGCCTACCATCACACCTGACAATACACCCATTTCCATCAAAAGTAACAGTTCTGATGTCTTTAGTGAATAGCTGCATTGACTCGTTTTAATAAGCTCAGTTTTTTTATCCATTTCAGAAACTTGCTCCATATTTAAAGTTGAAACACAATATCATTAACAGCAGCAGGAACTTTAAAGATTATTCATCATTTTTTTTCTCAAGTGATACACAGCTTATAGTCATTTGCAAAAAAAGAAATGATTGACAGTGCAGAGGATTAATGCCATGAGTTGTTAACAAGCTGCTACCTGTAGTCCAGAGTGTGATTCTTTCAACCTCCACTTGCCTACTATGTGTCTCTTCACAAGTCACATAACCAGTCACTTGTGCCCAATAACTTTACAGGTTGTCATAATTAAACAAAAATAAAATAAGAAACATTTTTATATCACAGGTTTTCTTATGTTGCTCTCAGGCAGCAATTACAGTTCCTTCCCATACTGCAAGGTATGTGGAACAGCCAACAGTAAGATCTGCCACAATCAAAGGGAAAAATTCAACCAATGTTTTACAGTCAGTAGTACTTTTGTTTGACCGCTGGCTGGATGATCCATACATTGTAAGCAGAGAAGTATCAGCAGTAAGAAGTTTTGTATGTTTATGTAATCAATGTTTTCATTAATCTGGTATCTTAAAATAGGAATACTTTGATAATCTACAAAGAGGAAAGTAAACAGGTGTTCAATTTTGTCTAAAAGTGCAAATAGCATATTACCTAGCTCTTTGCCCAAAACAAACCCTTCCTGGTCATCTTGAGTTGTTTTAGCCTTACTTTACTTCCCAGAAACTCTATATTCTATTTAGAATGAACATCTTCCAGAATGATTTATGCATCTCTATCCAAGCATAGTTTCACCAGCAGTGGTCCTTTGGTGACTATTCATGAATGGATAGTGGGTTTATCATCATAACTATTGATTTACAACATGCAGTTTGCTCTTCTGTTTTTTCTTATTTTCCAACCCACCAGAATGTCATTTTGAGACTGGAGAGGCATACTGTAAGAGTTTTACAAAGCACTCACTTACTGGAAGATAGTTCATATGCAAGTATTTGGTTTGCAGAGTTCATACTGTTTTCTCATTTGATTATAGTGTACTCTTTTATTGCAGTCACTAAAGTTTTTTAACATTTTTCCACCCTGGATATCGAAGGTTCTCGGTTAGAGAAGAGAACAAAGTTTATGTCTCATTTGGTAAATCATATGAACTAGAGGAGGTTCATTATCTGGAATCGTAATAACAAAACAATGTGTCTAGAGCTACAGTTGGATGTTTTATTGGAATAAACAGATATACAAGTCTCACACATTGCCATGTGTTTTCTCAAGTAATTAAAACATTGTTAACAAAATCATGTTTAAATAATCTCATCAGTTAAAACCAATGACATCATAATTAACTACCATCTTCATAAAGAGTATATAAGTGCTATGCAAATTGTGATTCAGAGAATCTGGTATATTTAGCAAAATGAACTACTTAGGTAGGATGAATCAGAAGTTTAAGGAAAGAATTATATAGCATCTACGGAGCATTATAAGAAAAAAAGAAATGAATGTTTTATAAAAGCATGCAGTGTTAGCTGATGGTGATCATAGTTCTATGTTTAGTGTTTTAGAGATTATATAAAATATGCTAGAGGATGTGATGTAGTTAATGTCACAGAAAATAAAGAACGCATGTGGATTATAATTGTACTTTACTCCTGTTGTATTCTTAAATCCAGTGGCTTTGGAGCTGCTTACGCCTTATTTTAATGTGACTTCAATATTCCTTCCCACTCTTCTTTCATTGCCTCTTGTTAGTGGCCACATAGATATCATTTTGAGAATGTAGTCCCTTTAATTTATTAAATTAATTTACCCTCCCATTGTGTTCAGGAACACTGATTAGCTACATACAGGCAGTTCAATCAGCAAAGTAAGTTTTTACAATTAGGTACTTTGCTCAAACAAATTGTTTGCCCCTATTACCCTAATATTGGTTTGTTTGCAATTAAAGCCAGTGACACCATACTAATAATCAAGGGTGCAAATCTGCACAACAGCTACTTGTATTCGAGCTTATGACTGACATTTCACCTGTTTATGTAAGGTCAGAGACAAAAAAATGCTATAATCTCCCTACAGCCTGTTTTGATACAGTCCAGCCTCCATATACTAATTTTACATTCTCCTGTCCTAAATCAGAAAATGTAAAACACTTGGAATCTCCATCTCCAAACTCTCTGTACTCAAACTCCTTCAAAAATTACTTAAATTTCCTGATGTTCACTTATAATTTCATTTTAACTGGAACTAGTGATTCCAAGTATCACCGATTTAGATATTTATGTTAGCAAGGGGTAAGGTCCTCTACATATAAAATAGTCAGTGAGCACCCTTCTATCTCTAGAAGAATTTATACCAAGTTATTACCTGGTTCACTCTTTAATCCCTTAATTCTACTAGACATGAACATCAGGCCACCACCACACACACACACACACACACACACACACACACACACACACACACACACACACACACACACACAATCACTGGGCAACAATCACAAGGAAACAAGTTAATAACTCCCCAGACAGTACCTGCATGTGGTCAGTTGTGATCAGTGTACTACCCAAATAAAAAAATATAAAATAAAACAAAATAAAATAAAATAATCCATCTTTAAAAGCAAAACAGAACATATTTACTCACGAAGGAAATGCACCAGCTCTGCACTTACAAACATGGATAAACAGAAAAATCATATTGTCCTGCCATTCTGAACCTAGATTAGAGATGACATCAAAGCCATTATTATACCCAGGGTGCTTGCAATGATTTTAAATGTGTAACTGTCTGTCTCAGAATCAGTGATACTGGCAGTTCCTTTGTCATTGTGATGCAACGGGATATGACTGACCTTACCCAGGATTGCAGATAATGAGATCCTTCCTTCACCAGTGATGGCAACTAAATAGACTGAAAAGATCATTGGCTTCCACAATTACCTCAGAACATGGTGTTTACCCATAAGGGACATGGGCAGTATCCCGGGAGTAAATTTACAGTTCCCCATCCATTTATCCAAATTCCTTTTGAAGGCAGTGAAGGATGGGCTTTGTTTTACGAAGATGGGAAGCTTATACCATAAATAAGGTAACCTTTGGAATATGAATCTGTCTCTCCAGTAAGTTCTGTTAGAGTCACAAATAAGGTTCAGGTCCATGGAACATGTAACCCTCATATAATTTTCTTGAGAATATGTAGCATTTTCATTAGGGCTGGATCACAGAATGCCTTGTAGGTCAGGCATAAGTCACCCCTCAATAAACAATATGAGACGGAGTAAAGGGATAGGGCCTTTAGTCAGTCTGCATAAGACATGTGTCTTATGCTTTGTATTTTTTTAGTGAGAAGCCTCTGGGGCCACTCCAGTTGGTGTAAGTGCCTAGTTAGATACATGCACAAGGGAACACTGTACTCGATCATGGACATGTTATTGTACTCCCTCCATGTCACCTCAAGAGCATGACTGCTTCCTTTGCACATGTATAACCTTCCCATATCAGAAAATCTTTTTCTACTTGGTGACATAAATTACTACCCAAATGACTAGGAGAACTTCTGTCTCAGCCAATACTTGGGTAGAAAGAAAGACTACACTCCACACAGATTAACAGTCTAAAATAGATGGTAACAATGCCAGCAAGGGGTAGAAGCATTCAGGACTAGGACAGACCAGGAAAGGTTATGTACCATTCTTCCAGGGCTTTTGCTTCATCTCTGGCTTTTTGGAAAAGGGTGGAATTTAGACATTTTCCAAAGACAGCAACTTGATCCACTATACAACCTGTTCTTCTGATTTTTGCACTTTTAACTGGCATGCAGTTCCTTGCAATTTTCAGCTGCTGTATATGAAGTTAAAACAATGCATGCACACAAAACTCCTTAACTTGGATTAATCCAGGTTAGCAATTAATTTACACAGTTTTAATTTAATCAATAGTGGAACACAGCAGATTAGAAGCTAGCCCCAGCTCATCCTAACTAGAAGTTCATCCAGTTCATTCTTGAAGGTATGGACTGGACAGTATAGATAAATGGACTGAGTTTGTGAGAGGAACAGTTTATATTATAGGTGTGGGAGTCTTTGAGCTAGGATGTCATCACATTTCACTGATACTTTTATTGTGGTTGAGTGTTCTCTTGTGTTTAGATCACTGAGGGGTAATATTCCAAGCAAAAGGCTTGAAATAGTAAGAGGTCCTTTAATTCACTGTATGTCAGGAATAGGTCTTCTATGAGACGGTGATAAAATGCAGAGAAAAGAAAGAGAGAGTTGCTGTAATTTTTGGCTATAAGTTAAGCTTTGAAGCCCTTCGGTTATTTTTGGTGGGAATCTTTGTATCCTGTCTAACTGCACTGAATAGCATATGTGTTTGTTATAGAACCAGGTGCAGTATTCTGTAAATGGTCTGATAAGGGCTATATACATGAGGCCAATTAACCACATCATGGCTCTTGATCCAACAGAGGAAAAAGTGTGCAGCTCCATATAGTTTGTAGATGGTATTGGTTATATAGCTATTGAATGAAATTATATCATCTATGAGATATAGGTTCATAGGTGTGTACTAGGCTAATGGCCCTGGAGCCTGTACAAGCCTAGCCCATAGGATTACCCTGGCATCGTGCCACCCGACCTTAGTTCCCAGTGCCTCTGATGAGTAGAGCCACTGGAGTGATCCCACGGGGTGAATTTTCTGTTTCCTATCCACTCATCAAGATTTCTCTTGAAGAGGGCCAGTGAGGTGCTCTGTTTGACATGTATAGGAAATCTGTTCCTAGCATAGGCAGTCTCTGAGTTATGAACCTGTCCCTCCAACTTGTTCTGTTGATTGTGGCAATGAGGTTGAGGTCTCTGGAGTGTGTGGTGCAGAGGGATTGGGGTTTCTTTAGATGTAGCATTTCTAACAGAGCTGGGTCAGACATGCCTTCGTAACTCAAGCAGAGATTGCCTCTAAGCAGGCTATATGAGACAGAGAATAGTTGGAGTTTTTTGAGTCTGTCCATATAGGACAAGTGTTTAAGGCCTAGGATCCTCTTTGTGAGGTACTTTTGTGGCCTCTCCAGTTGTTGCAGGTGTCTACTGAGGTACATGTCAAATGGGGCATTGTACTCGATGATTGGCCTAATGAGGGAAGAGTAGAGGGAGACAATTACCTCTTTCTTCCTGGATGCAAAACCCTTAGGGTTCTATCTGTGAGCCAGTTTGCAACCCACCTAGTGATATAGGGGTTGATGCCTAGCTTAGTGAGTTTTTCTATGATTCCTGAGTGAAGAATGGTATCAAAGGCCTTGGCCAGATCAAGGTAGGCTGTATGAACCACGTTGCCTTCATCCACTGCTCTGGTGACTGACTCAGAGAAGTCAACCAGGATGAGCAGGCATGATTTCCCCTTCACAAAACCAAACTGTGTGGGATCCAGAGTTTGGAGATTCCCTATATCCTTGTTTATTAGGTCCATGACGATGCATTCCATAGCTTTGCATATCAGATATCAGACTCATCAGGCTAATGGGGTGATAGTGCCCAGGGTCTGAAGTCACTCCTCCTTTGTGGAGAGGGATGACTGTAGCAGTGCGCCATTTGGTAGGGACAAAGCCTGAGGTGAGGCTGTGATTGAACAGGGCACACAGGTGAGGTGCCAGTTCCCCTCTGTAGTTCATGTAGAACACAACCAGGGATATAGTTAGGTCCTATAGAAGCTGTATTCTTGGCCTTAGACAGTGCTGTTTTAACCTGTGCAGCAGTAATACTGGGTGTCTGGCAATCTACTGGTATTGTGATTGCTCCGTCGGTGGGGGAGAGAGTGGTAATGTTGGCACTGAATCTGTCGGCCAATATATTGGCAATATCTAGTAACTGAAAAATGGTCTGGATGCACTGGAAAGCAATAAATAATTTATTCCACAGATAAATACAGGCGCTTTCACCCGGCTGTAGTGCTGGGCTTTTTCAAGTGAAAACCTTTTTACTTGAAAAAGCCCAGCACTACAGCCGGGTGAAAGCGCTTGTATTTATCTGTGGAATAAATTATTTATTGCTTTCCAGTGCATCCAGACCATTTTTTCAGTTACTAGTTACCAGTTTTATGGTCTGTGTTCTCCACATTTTGTTTGTTTATTGGTAATATCTGTTGGCTCAGTATAGGAGGTACCATTGTGCAGTAGCTCGCAGCAAATATGGGTATTGCTATGGAGATTCTTTACATAACTATAGAAGGCCTTGTGGTCATCTTTACTATCTGCTGCAATTCTGTTTTCATAGCTAGCTTTAGAGGATTTGATGAGGGATCTCAACTTTTTGTTGAGACTGATAAGGGAGTTTTTCCAGTCTTGGGACTTCACTTTATTCCTCATCAGTTTCCTCCTTCTGTTGTAAAGTTTGTTTATGGCAGGGGACCACCAGATTGGCTTGCTTTTTTTGGAGGAGAGCATCTTGGTTGTATTGGGTATGGCGAGATCCATGCATTTGTGTACGTGTTCGTATTATCGTATGATTCAGTGGTCATGCAACTGTTCTCCATTTGCATGGGTGCCGTGAAGTTAGCCACCTCTGTTTTAGGAGGCCAAAGTTAGCTTTGGATAAGTTTTTCATGGTGGTTACCTTTGCGGGGGCGGTGGGAGGGATGTGGATTTCCAAGGTGATTAATTTGTGGTTGGATCTAAACAGGGAGGAGCTGACTGTTGGTGTAGAGCAACAGTTGCCCATGTTAGTAATGACCAGGTCAAGGATGTTGCTACCTCTAGTGGGGGTAAGAACGAGCTGATCCAGTGCCGCATTGGAATTAATGAATTCCAGGAAATGTTGCAGAAGCATATGTGGTATAATTATTTAGGCTATCAGCCTTGTTTTTATATATATATTTTTTTAAATTCTATGTACTCGTATTCAGTTTTGATATTAATTATTCATAAAATTAAGTGTTTTTATTCAGAATGTATAGAGTGATATTAGTGTTGGTTAGGTTATATTTCATATTTCCATTTTAACAGTTAATGTATGAGTTAATGCATGTGTCAATTTCATTGGATAGGGCATTAAGGGTGGGGTATTTAAGAGTGCTGGATGTTATTTGTTTTGTGATTCTGATGAAGTACCTGTACGAAAGCACTAAATCTCTGTTATTGTGGACATTAAATATTTTGGATATTTACTCCAGTGTGGTTGTTCTCTGTTTCTGGACCTTATCCTGTTACTGTGCTGAATTTTGTTCTTAGTGCTTTTTTAATGTTTGGTACTACAGTTTTGTTCTTGTGGAGCAGGATGCCTGGGCTTGGGGCATAGTATAGTGATATGGAGAAATTAAACCACAGTGTTGGTTTACTAACTCAACTTGTTCATGAACTTAATGCATAAGTTAATAGCATCCAGCAACAGTGTGGCAGTACGGCCACTGCAGAGAACAAGTTTCTGCAAACCCCTGCCTGCCTATTAACTACCGACCAAAGGGCCAACACTACTGGTGGTCATCATGACAATGGTTCTGGCATTGTTTCAGCGGCTGTGGATGATTTTAAACAGTGGCTAAACTGGACTGTGTCATTTGAGGGTCCTGGGGACAATGTTCAATCTCTTACTTTCAAAAATGCCCTGTTTTCCTTCGAGAGAAACATTTTCAAATGCAAGAAGTTGCAACTTGAAAATACCTATTTATGTGAGAGCTTAAAAGTTAGAAGAATCCCAAAAGGATTAAGGTCCTGGAAGTTCCCTAATGGGGTAAAATCTAGCACTCCATTCCATGATGAACTTCTTCAATTATTTGATTGACATGGGTGCGAACTGCTTGAGTGTCTGATCAAACACAATCAGAAGGAAATTGAGGGCTTGATACTTGAATCAGAGAGGCTGGATCAAGCCATCCATAACGATCTATTGCTTTGCCACTTCAAAAAGGACCATGTGGCCATGTTTAATAAAGTGGACAGTGAACTAAATAAAATAAAAAATACCAAAGCTAAGAAATTTGAGCATGACCGAATTTCCTATGTGGAAGGGAAGGCGTACCCAAAACCACAAATGACCAACCGGAATGGAGCGAGTGATGACGTTCTTCAGGGGGAGGATTCCATGAGGTTTGATAACCAGGCACAGGAAGAAACCAAGGCCCCTTTAGGGGGAAACCATTTTGGAGAGCCACGAACATCTGAACAGATTCGGAACCATAGGGATTACAACCAGGGAGTGTATCGACAAGCCTGGGGTCACCAGCAAGGGAATCCTCAGTACACGAAGCGGCCATACAATCAGAATTAGCATTGGAAGGGGCAGAGAATGCTATGCATGTTCATGTGGACCTGGTGAGAGCTGGTATGGGTGAATTGGAGATCCATGGCACTCTGCTTTCAAGTGGGACATCATTTTTGGATTTATTTAACAATTCGGCCAATAGTTCATTGTGTTGGAGTTCAGAAGATGAACCAGTGCTGATGGAAGGGGGCCTGGATTTGGAGAGAACTGAAAAGAGTTTTTTAAGGCCTGTCAGTAAAGGAACAGGTGATTCCGTGTTATATAATTACACTGATGTTTGTTGTAATATTGAACAAGCTGAATTATTGAGTGGGGGGACCTTTTTGTTCCCTCAGCAAATGTAGGATTGATAGCCTTTTAATTGATTTAAAACTTTTCCTCAGAAAAGTCAATTTTACGATTTTGTTTCAGGAGGATGTAGGGGATGTTATTAAGAGAAGTAGTATTTTCAATCCGACTTTGCACCTTCCCTTGATCATTTTTTGAAAAATTGGTGGAATTTGAGTTTAGGGGCCTTGTGGGGATGAGCTCCTATAGTAATGTCCGTGGGAATTTGAATGCTGCGGAGTCGTGCCTATTGAGACAACTTTCTAGAAATAAGGCAACTTAGGGTTATGAAACCCGACAAGGGAGGTGGGGTGGTTATCATGAGCAAGGTAGAATATATATCAAAAATGTCTTGTCATGTTAACAATAGTGACATGTATGAAAAGACATCAATGAATATTATCAATGTGGCATACAAACGCATTGACTTTTACCTACAAGACATGTTGGATGAGGGGGAAATTACACCTGACATCTACGATTATTTCCAAGTTAAGTATCCAGTGGTACTGTGTATCTTTGGTATTCCAAACATACACAAAAGTACCACTGATCCACCAATGAGGCCTATAGTCAATGCAAGGAAGTCAAAAACCCACCCCCTGAGTTAATATGTGGATACCATCTTAAAGAACTGTTTAGGGTCTTTTGATCACATCTGTAAAATCTCCTGAGATTTTCTAATGAAAATGAAAAATGTCAAATTTAACAAACAAAGTATTTTTGCAATGATAAATGTGGTTGAATTGTTTAACACAATCCCACATGATGTGGGATTAGAATGGTTTCATGATTCTTTGTGCGAATGCACTATTTTAGACAACAGTACTGTCAATGTCCTTGTTCTGTGCATGGAATTGGTCTTAAAGTATAACTTTGTTTATTTGGAAGGACAGTATTATAGACAAAGAAAAGGGGTAGCAATGGGAGCTTCTTGTGCCCCCATTTTTGCAAACATTGTATTGTTACAATGGGAGAGACACATCCTATTCCCACACTTTGAGAGAACACCTTGGAGTCTGTATCTTCGATTTTTGGACGACATTATTATTGTGTGAGATAGGGAAGTTAGTGAAATTGATGGGTTTATGGAGTTTCTAAATGCATCCACCCCATTTGTGAGATTTACATATCAATACAACCCCTTCAATATGAAATACTTGGATGTCACCATGTTTAAGGAATTACAGAACAAGAGATGGGTTAGTACTAATCGAAAACCAACCTACAGTAACAGTATATTACATTTTGAAAGTAATCATCCCCCACATCAAAAATTTGGCATTATCAAAGGGCAATATATCCGTCTGGCCCATATGGTATCAAATCGGGAAACCTTCATTAAAGAATGTGAAAAAATGGAACACGTTTTTTAGTAGAGGTATCCTGTTAAGATGGTTTCCCAGGTACGTATGGATATAAAAAACAAAAGAGAAATGGGAGAGATTATTACCCTTATTTGTTCCCATGAGCTCTCAGGTAGCAATTCCTTTGGGAGAAGTAGTACAAACAATGGTTTGGATTTACAAGGAGCCTTTATCACTCAATATTGCAACAAGGTTGCTCACATTAGAAATATTATTTACAAACATTGGCACATTTTTTCCCACTTTAAGGAAATGAGCAAGGTGGCAAATAAAAAAAAAAAACAGATTATTTTCAGGAGAGGAAAAACTATGAAGAACCATTCAGAGCAGGGCACCTTTGATTATGGGTTGGACTATACAAGTAAAAAAATGTGGAACATATAAATGTGGTAATTGCGCCCAATGTAAAATGGTTATGGAAGGAGACCATGTAATAGTGAATCATTTAACAATTTTTTCGAGGATTCACAGCAATTACAACTCGGTGGGGGTCATTTATGTAGCCAGGTGCTCAAAATGCGAGTGTTTTTATGTGGGAAAAACTAAAAGAAAATGTAAGGAGTGCATGTATGAGCATGGGTTGGATATTAGGAAGGGGGAAACAAAAAATGCATTGGCCAAGCATATTAGTGAGCATAATGATCATAGCTTTGGCTTCTTTGTTTTGGAACGTGTACAAAGGGACCTTGGGGGGGGGGGCCCTGGGAAGACGTATTGGAAACAAAGGAGCTTAGATGGCAACTAAGGTTCGATGCTACCACTTTACCTGGCCTGAATGAAAGTACATCTAGAGCAAGTGTTCTAAAGTTGAAATCATATGTGGTATAATTATTTAGGCTATCATCCTTGTTTTTATATATATATATTTTTTTTAATTCTATGTACTCGTATTTAGTTTTGATATTAATTATTCATAAAATTAAATGTTTTTAGTCAGAATGTATAGAGTGATATTAGTGTTGGTTATGCTATATTTCATATTTCCATTTTAACAGTTAATGTATGAGTTAATGCATGTGTCAATTTCATTGGATAGGGCATTAAACGTGGGGTATTTAAGAGTGCTGGATGTAAATCTGTTTTGTGATTCTGATGAAGTACCTGTATGAAAGCGCTAAATCTCTGTTATTGTGGACATTAAATATTTTGGATATTTACTCCAGTGTGGCTGTTCTCTGTTTCTGGACCTTATCCTGTTCCTGTGTGGAACTTTGTTCTAAGATGGAACCTTGTAGGACTCTGGTGGGGTTTAGTAGAAAGGGGGAGATAGTATTAGACTATCTTACTGCTTGTTTTCAATCATGTAAGTAACTGTGGAACCATTTTAGTGTGGGAGGTGTAAGTCCTAAGAGACCCTATTCAAGAGTAATGAGTGTGACACAGTGTCGATAGCCTTTGAGAGGTCAGGAATAAAGCAAACGCATAGGAACCTGAGTCTCTAGCTTGATGGTGCATGGTTGGAAAATGCTAAAATGCTGCATTTTTTTCAAAGTCATTTTTTTTTTGTCACTGATGCCTGACAACCACCAGTCCACTTGGCAACCACTTGGCCCACTCATTCCCCACAGGAGTGCTGTTTCTAGCCCATTCTTTCTCTGCAGGCCAAGTGCTAATTTTAGAGGCCATTATCCTGGCATCCATCATGGCTGTTATCTCCTTATTTCTTTTTTTTTCTTTGAGGCTTTGTGACTCTAACCTGACTCCATGGTCGCTGATGTATGTAAATACGTGCATCACCTCAAGGGCCTATTATACTCTTTTCTGATTTGCATGCATCTACACAGACAGTACTGAGGGCTAACAACATCAGCTTGGCTAAGCCAAACCGTCACTGGTCATGTTCACATTTGGCACCCGGTAAGCCTCTGGAAACATCATTCTCTCCCCACTGAATATTGTCTTAGTACCCACAATTTGAAAGGAAGTGGTGTCACTGGGTTAAGGACAATGCTCTCAAGTTTGCAATAAGATGCATATTTGGTTAGTCAGATACTGGAGTTAGTTTTAATGGCTGAGAAAAAAAAAGATGTCCAAAACAGAGTGGTCTCAGAATAAAACTTTCAGGGTCTCTATTGTTGACATGGAATGACGAGGATGGGAGTCCTCTTGCACTTAACTGTTGTGTATGGCCATATAGCCAGCCATAGGGTCAAGTTATTGTGGCTTTATTAACATTTAGATCTGAGAGTTTATGTATGATATCATCAGGAGCTACAATGTTGAATGCTTTAACCAGACCAACGTCCACTGCCTAGCCAAATTAATCATTCAGGCAGGACGTCACAGACTAGAAGAAATTTACGAGGTTAACCATACAGTTAACAAAGCTGTACTGGGTCAGATCATAGAGATGGAGGATTCCAGTGTCTGTTTGAATAAGTACAGCAGGCTTGACAGGCTGATTGCTCTGTAATTATTAAGGATCTATGGAAAGGCTTCCCTTGTAGATTGGGATTATAGTAGCCCACTTCCAGATATCAAGGAAGCAGCCATTTTAATGTTCTATTAAGAATGTGTGTTAAGGGGTATACAAGACTGTTGTTGATTGCACACAATAGGCTTCCTGGTATCTCATCTGGGTCCATAGAACTGATGTTTCCAACCTGACAGGGGCAATTGTGACCATTTCAGATGTTACCTCAAGAGGGAATGTGCTGCAGCGAGGAAGAGTGGGTGGGATTCTGTTTTGTGGCCTGTAATTTGTTCCAAATCTGTACTAATAGCATGTTGGTTAAATGTGTTAGGTCTACAATGACAAAAACATTTTGCTCTAGCACGCAGAATTCTCATTCATTCTTCTTCCGTTTTGGATGAGATTGTATAAGGCCTTATAAGCCTTATTTTGCCATCTGTTCTAATGGCAAATTTTACTTCAAATGAAGCTTTGCCTCTTGACTGTTTTAGTGAGTTCTTGTTAGAATGCCTTAGTAATGTTTGAAACACTTTGTATGCTCCTTTCTTTAGGTTTAGTAATTTGTTTATTCTGCAACTCAGCCATTTAGGTTAATTGTAGCATTTCCACTGAATTCACAAGGATGAATTTGTCAATGCAGTTATTTAAAGTGTTGTAGAGGGCTGTGAATGATGCACCAATAAATTGCAAGAAGGATCCTAATAGACAGTCCCAGTTAACTGGTGCAGAGGGGTCAACAAGAGTACCATAGTTACTGATTGAAAACTCCTTAAAATGGTATAATTTTTATTAGGTATGGTTTGGTATATATGAGCCATGCCACGGGAATGCGGCTCAGAGCAAAAAGTGGGTGGGGTGCTATTTAGCGTAGCAATACAAGCAGGAATGTTTTCCAGAAACCCAGTGTCCAGTTTGGTTCATAGGTAGTTAATATGCGTGCAGTGCAAGAAGCCATTAATAAGCCTAGCTCAAATTCTTTAAAGAAATTAATTATGTAAAGGTGATTGCTTGTCTAGTAATTGCTCATAAGCTCCTAAAAAGTCTGTCATAAATGTCACATCTAACTTTCAGCTGTACAACAGTGACTTGTTTATTTGGTGAGGGGGCATGTATTGATTCATATTCTACACTACTTGTTTCCTAGATAATTTAATGCTAGATAATATCTGTAGCTTCTGCACACAAATTACACATTTTTATTTTGGGGTTTTGTAATAGTTACTGTGTTTAGAAAAGAACCTAGGGAACAGCTTGGACTATTAGACTGGCCAAGCATACTGACAATATTATTAGCAAAACACTCCACCAACTAAGACTATGCCATAGAATCTCACTCCTCTTCACCTCTACATCTTGCAATTCCTTAGCTAAAAATGTGCTTATCCCAAAAATTGAATATGGGCTGTCTTGTGTAACCTTACATTCCAGCTAAAAAAACACATGTGAAATACAAACTACTATAAACAAAATCTGCAGAGTTGTTCTTCTTAGTGAACCTCAAACTCATCATGCCAGCTTCTATGATGGTATAAACAGTCACCTGTAAATGACAGAACCACATTTCTTCTTAGCTGTCAAATCTACAAGCTGAGCCTAATTACACAATTAGAGACACCAAAAAAGCTAGCATTACATTCATTAAACCTTGTTTAAAGCCTCCACAGGACAAACAGCATTCTCTAAGCTAGGCCTAGCTGTTTGGAATTGACTACCTGTAGAAGTTAGGCAACAAGAAACACCTCAATTATTTAGAAACAAACTAAAAGAACAACTGTTTAAAGGATGCCAAATGGTCTTGCTTCTGTGATGATGGGTAGTCCTTGCATCTCACACTATAGTCACATTTCTTATAAAGACATATTTTAACAAATTACCACTATTAAATGGTCTTGCTTCTGTGATGATGGGTAGTCCTTGCATCTCACACTACAGTCACATTTCTTATAAAGACATATTTTACCAAATTACCACTATTTGAAAGATTACTGCGGTGATGGTGCTGCGGTAGCGTTGTCGCCTCACAGTTAGACGTTGCCCGTTCGATTCTCAGTTAGAGCGTCTTCTGTGTGGCGACATGTGTGAATGGGCATTCCTTTGTTGAAGGTTGTGCATTAGGCCCAGCAATCCAGCACATCAAAATCTACTGCCAATCATTAGCGGACCGGAGTTCCGCTGTGGCGACCCCTAACCTGGAAAAGCCGAAAGAAAGAAAGAAAGGAAACCACTATTTGAAAGATTATCTTAGTTATACATACTGTAAATAATATCATTTGTACTTATAACTGCAAGTAAAACACAACTGTATTGTCTCTACTTTGTTACTGTACTATGTACAACCATTACATGTACAACTGTGCGACTCTTTAGTCTATATATAATTTTTTTGTTTGTGCCTTGCACCATAGTGCCCAGGTTGTGGTCAAAAATGGTCTGTCAACCAGTTCACTTATCCACTTATTCCAAATGAAATAAATAAATAAAAACAAACAAATGCCAAATTGTTTGATGGTGTCTAGCTATTTGCTGGATATTGTTTAATGATGTATAATTACTTATGGGGAAGGGAAATGTTCACAGGTATTTTCATTTCTAGCCACTTTAAAGAAAGTGCTGAAAACAGATTTCCTGATTTCCTTTTTTTCTACCTTCCCATTATTTTACTTTATTTACTGTTTTTTTTTTTCACTTTTAGCCATCCTTCATATCTTCTTTGTCTACATTCAACATAAAGTACAACATATCATGCAACATAGCCAGGTTCTAAACCCAACTAAAACCAAAACAATATTGTTCAGCACCACCTAGGGGGCTGCCAAATGTCCCAAGCATCCTCTCCATCTTTGACCTAAACAACACTGATACAGAAATCATTTCCACATTTAAATACATTGGCCTTTGGTTTGACCCCCCCCCCCTTCCTGAACTTTCAGTACCATACTGAATAAAGACAAATGCAATACTAAGCTCCATAATCTTTTAGTCCAAAAAATATCTCTCCATTTCTAACCTCCTCGACTAGTGTCTCTGTACGAAAGGAAACTTATTCTCCCAACTGTAATATGTCCTTCACAAATTAACTCAATCTCTGTAAAAAAAAAAAAAAAAAACAATCCCCCATAAACCATCTTCAACTTCATTTCATCACCAATTCTCCCCCAAAAGAACACCCCTGCTGCACTCTAAACAAAGCCAATGTCTTCCCATTAAACAAAGAACCAACCTACTACTCTAGGCAAAAATCTTTAAATTGCTACACCTCAGCATATCCCATCCCTCCTGCTACTTATCTCCATAAAAAAATCATCAGCATACAGCCTGTGTCATTATGTCCAATCTGGTCCACCACTTGCTAACTGAAAATCAGGGGTACAGTCCACCAAGCATTCCTTCTCCATAAAGACACCTACCCTTTGGCAATCCCACTCTCCATGCCTCAGAGATTCCACCACCCTTCCCATCTTAAAAAAAAAATCTAAAATCTCACATACTTCAACAAATCAGATTCTTCTGCATCCCACATTCCCAATGTCATCCCCTCTCTCTCTCTTCTCTCTGCAGTCCTGCCTTATCAAACCTTTTTGAATACTCACATCTAGGTCCACATCAAATACATGTTACAATCTGGTTGTTAATTCATCATGTTACATGTTATATGCCTCCATGATTTCCAAATTGTTTTGTAAATATCATTCACTTGGGTTGTGCCTGTAAATGGTCAAGAATGACCACTGTCCTACCCAGGTTAACTAACAAAAATGATTAGATAGATAGATAGATAGATAGATACACAGATAGATAGACAGACAGATATTGTTTTAGGTTCATAGATAAGTACTAGACAATCAGTCTGCAAACCATTATAAGCCTAGTCAAAACTCTTATTCAAAAGTGCACAACATCCTCAAGCAGGCAATACAAGATAGAATGTGGGAGAATTTGAGACTGCCCGTCCAACTCTCTAGGTTTATCTTGAAGGTGAAAAAGGGTGCTAAATTGCTTGACATGTAGTGTAAGTTTGTTCCAGAGGTGAGGGATGCTTTGGGATATGAATCTATTACACTGCATCTTATTTATGTCAGTGAAGACTTAGCTCCTTTACAAAGGTAATTGGAACACAATATTGTTATGTGAAGGAAAAGGAAGCCAAAAATGGTTGTATCCTTCATAGCTTGGAACAGCAAGGAGGAGTGTGTATGAGACTGAGTATAGACAGAGGACTGCCAGTCTGTTCTGGCAAAGTACAGTTGCATAACTGCTTAAAATAACAGCAGTTGTTCAAATCGATCACTGCTGCAGTAGCTGAAGCTGAACGGGCTAAATATTGTCAAGGATATGACCAGCTGGCCAGCTTTAGAAAGCTTAAGGGAACCTTCCATGTGCCCAAACTTCCTGGAGTTCAAGCAGAGCTCCATATAAAAAGCACTTAGAATGAAAAAATCGTTAGAGCTTTCTTAGTCCAAGAAGGAAGGCTACAGCCTTGAAGGGAACAAATGCTAGGAAAGAAATTATAGTTGTAGAAGTAAACACACCATAACAGTAGATGTTCAAATGATCAGTGATGGAGTAGCCTTAGCTATATGGATTATATCCTTCACAGGATATAATAGCTGGCCAGCATCTAAAGCTTCAGGGCACCTGCCACATGCCTAAATCATTAATCAGCTTGAGCTGAGTTGACTAGAAAGATAGGTTTGGGTGCTAAGTCCTTCAAAGCTTTACTTTTAGAGTCCAACCCTTTCAAAAAAAACATAGATGAAGACAAGGCCCTAGTAGAATGTGCCCTGACCCTGTCTGGAATAGTTTTGTTGTGATGGGAGTAACAGAAAGCAATTGCCCAACAAAATCATTTAAAAATAGTCTGCTTTTGACACGGGGTGAAATGAACAGCTGATAGAAAGTTCTGAAAGGTTTTGTTCTGTCAAGATAGCACCTAAGTTGTCTGTGTACATCCAAGGTATGAGTTATCTCTTCTCACTCATTTTAAGGTTAAGGAAAGAACACAGTGAGATGAACAATTTGGCTTAAAGTAAACTTGGATACCACTTTAGGCATAAAAGAAGGATTAATTCTCAAAGAAACCCTGTCTGTGTTGAAAATTAAATAAGGTTGACCCACCATAAGAGCTTGTAAATCAGAAACTCTTCTTGCAGAGGTCAGAGCAACCTGCAAAACTGTTTTCCATGTTAAGAACCTTAAGTCAGCCAGATGAGTTGGTTCAAATGGAGCAAGTGTTAGCTTTTCAAACACAAAATTAAGATCCCAGGGAGGAGCCACTGGTTTTCTTTGATGTCTCTTACACAAAACCTCTTTCAAAAACATTTTGGTATGGAAATGCCTTGAAAGAGGGGGAATCCATGGGAAGACATTGAAATGGCTGACAAGCGAACCTTGATAAAAGAGTACAACATGCCATAGGAAAGTAACTCACACAAATAGTGCAAAACCATTGAAACACTAGCCCCGAATGGGTGCTGGCAATGTTGTTGGCACCAACTAGAAAACCTTTCCATTTGTTAATATATGATTTTCTACTAGCAGGCTTTCTTGTCTCCATTAGTACCTGCTGCATGTTCTCAGTAAACAGGTGCCTAAAAGGTATTAAGACCCTATTACCCACACAGTTAATTGAAGATGATTGATGTCTAGGTGTATCAAACACTCCTGTTCTTGTGTGAGTAGATCCAATCTGTGAGGAAGCTTGTAATTACTAATGTCTTTTGGCTTTTCCCAGTTACCTGGCTAATTCCAACAGACGGGAGAACCACTGTTGCCTGGGCTAGAAGGGAGTGACAATAATGACCTTGGGGGATTTCTTCTGAATCTTCAGAAGTACCCTGAATAACAGTGGAAAGGGTAGTAAAGCATACAGGTACATTGCAGTCCAAGGAAAAGCAAAGGCATCTGTCTTCCAGGCCTTCTTGCATTGAGTCCTGGAGCAGAATGTTGCCAGCAGATTCTTCCATGAGGAGGCAAAAAGTCTACCTGATTAACTCACCACAAATAGATCAAATTTTGGAAGACCCTCTGATCTAGTTTCCATTTACAAGAGTTAGCACTTCTCTTGCTCAGTTTGTCTGCAACACAGTTTTGCTCTGATGGTATGTAGGTAGCCTGTACAATGAGAATGTGCTGTAACGCTATATCCCATGCCAACATGGCTAATCTGTATAGGGGGGTAAGACCTGGTTTCCCCTTGCTTATTTATGAACCATATCACAGTGGTATTATCTAAAACAATTTGAAGTGGTCCTGAGGACCAAAAGAAATTCAGAAAGTTCAGTGCATTGATAAGGGCAAGCATCCCTTTTAAATGTATGTGCTTGTATCTGTCTTTGTTGTTCCCAGACACCTTGCACTTTTATCCCTCTTGTCACTACTCTTGAAGCAAAGCCCAAGGTATTTGTGGTAACTGGCTGCTTTGGAGCAGGAAAAGAGAAGGGGAACCTGGATTCAAGAATATTTGATGCCTCCATCAAGCAATTTCTCTTCTCACAAATCCCAGAACTGGAATCTGAAAAGATAATGGGGATTGGTGCTGAGATCAAAGAGACTTCAGATACTGTTGTATCTTTCTCATGTGCATTCTTGTCAGAGGTATCATGAGAATCATAGATGCCACTCCTGAGGTATTCCCTCATAGTGACCAAATTCTGAGTGGAAAAACCATGGAACAGATCTAAATATAAATCCATTTTTTCCTGTGGAAGAAAAGCTGTCTGTACCAGAGAGTCTAGTAGGCACCCCAGGAACACAGTTCTGTGTGATGGAGTCAAAAAAGACTTTTGAATGCTTTATTATAATCGCAGCCTGCATAGGACATCATTCATCCAAGTTAGAGATTCCTGACACTTTGAAAAGACTCTGCAAAGATAAGTAAGTCATTTAAATATGGAAAATGTAGATTCCTTATAGCCTGGAATGTGTTATAACTGGAGCTAGACAATTTGTGAATACTCTTGGAGCAATGGATAGACCAAAGGGTACGGTAGAGGACTGATAATTTGATCCAGACACACAAAACCTTAAGAAACATCTGATGTCAGGATAAATAGGAATGTGATGATAATCACCTTCTAAAGTTAGGGTTACCAAAAAAAAAAAAAAAAAAAACAAATGAGGAAGAAGGGGGAACAGATTGTGAAGTGATAGCATTTTGCACTTGGACACTATCACAAATTGATTTATGAAAGAAAGGTTCAGAACTGATGTCCTGCATTTTCTTTCTTTCACACCAGAAACAATCTTGAATAAAAACTTCTTCCCCACTGGGAAGGAGGAACTGTTTCTATGACCTCCTGAGAAAGCACGTACTGTATGGCAGGATGGAACAGAGGGGTTTGGTATGGTGGGTGTGGAATAATTCCCTGGAAAGGAGGGGCCGCTTCTCACTGCCATCTGTACCCCTGCTGAATCAGACTCAGAACTGATTTGTCTGAAAAAGAGAGACATGGAAATTCAGACTTTCTGGAAGGGATTCGTGACTGCCAAGTTGAGAGTGGGGGACAAGGTCCTTTACATAGTCATTCATACTTATTTTTCTGCCCTTTGTTTAGGGGGATTTTGTCTTCTTTTCTGCTTTTCTTTGTTTTTCAAAACTCTGCTTACCAGCACTTTGCTGAGACTGCTTGTTTTGTTCCTTGCCAATACTGGATGAGGGAGTAGAAACCCCCCTAGATCCCTTCTATCAACTTATCCCTTTCATCACATTTTAATATCTGCAGCAGAGGGACTAAAAAAACTAAATCTCTGTCCAAAGGTGAATACAAATTCTAATGTTTTACATCTTTTGGGAAGTTTTAAGAATGCAGACAGTTAAACCTCCTCAACACAGTACCAGTGGCAACAACCCTAAATGTCGCATCTACAGAGTCATAAACACACTTTAAACAATGAGTAGTGACCTGGGAAATAGAAGAAACCAAACAACCCAAAGCTATTTTTTCCTCACAGGAAGGAATTGCAGATAAAACATTCCTTATATTCTCACAATTAATCAGAATAAAGCTTAACATGTGAGCCTGATAATTCTAAATTCTAAAAAAATTTAAATTGTAGAAGCCCTTTTACCCAAACTTAACAACTGTTTTACCATCCTTGTCAGAAGGGGAAGGATTAGACTTAACAAAATGCTTGGCAGCAGTGGGATTAACTAAAGCTATAGCTGCTGAGTCATGTCTGGAATGAGTGTACTGAAATTTGAAAGACTTAGGAGCTTTGTACAACTATCTGTTTTCTTAGGTGCAGCAGGCTAGCTATCGGGGAAACTGCAGGCTGTAAAAAAATACATCCTGTAATGCTGACAGCATTGGGGAGATAGGAGGAGGTCCTGGGAATCCCACTTGAAACGTTTCATGGTATTTTCTGAGGGGCTGAGAAACCCTGGTGATCCCCCACTGAAAACACTAACGCATTCTGGAAATAGTCTCAGAGAAAGAGAATACTTGATATGGAGAGTCAGATACCATGTGTTCCTCTTAGTCTGAACCAGAATTCTGAGAAGAAAAACCCACATCTGTCCCATCACATTCCTCTCCAGATACAATTTCTTGAATCTCTGTGAAGGCTGCCAGCCTAGCCAGATAGAATTTTGCAGATAATTCTGTCATTTGTAAACTACAGGCTTGTTGTCTTAAATGTAAATAAATAGTGTTACATGTGGAACTGGGAAATAAAATGTGACAACAGCGCACTCTATTGACCAAAGTAAAGCATGTGGTGACCCTTTCATGTAGACAGTGGTGCCAAAGAGCCTAGATGAAGAAATTCTTGCTATTGTTTTAACCAAGAGTTAAATTGCTAGATTTAAACATTCAAATGTATTTTTATTGCTCTGTTTCCTGACCAGCTGCAAGATAACAAAAGGAGATGTTAAGAATGTAAATGCAGTTTCTGTTAGCCTGGGAACCCAGGGAAGTGAGAAGAATGATGTAATGTGTAGCCTGGGAACCCCAGGAAAGTGTGAAGAATGATGTAATGTGAATCAGAACTGCAATTTCAATTTAAACACAGAGAACCAGAGATAATTAAGCAATTTTGTCTTGACCATCCAACTCATCAGCACTCTGCCTGTTTCCTTAAGTAAGTTATCTTAGACTTGTGTTTTCTTTTAGAAATAGATAAGAACTAGAAATATTACACTAAGTGTTTTTCTGTGATGTCAGAACTGTTCTACTGAATTATTTTAAGTATTTCTCTGTGATCTCTGAACTCTTGACTAGCACTGTGTAGTAAGAAGTATTGTCTTGTGTTTTTATCATTTATCATTAAATATTTTAAAACCTTTCAACTGTGGCTGTTTTGTGTAGAGATTAGTTAAGCACTAGAGTACATTGCATATTTATAGTGATTACTGTACAAGTCACTCCAAATAAGCCTTGACTGTTTAGTCACACTTACCAATCGGATAATAATATTGCACAGTAATAATTGAAAACCCTTTTAAGGGCCTTTGAGTAGCTGATAATTATTAGTGGGTGGTGGTGGGGTACTCCCGTATAGTCTGGGAAAAGGGGGCACAGCTGGAAGGGTCTATATTAGATCATCGAAACAGCTGAATTTTAAATGATCTAATATTGAACCCAATATCTCGAATGCTGAAAACAGTGAAGCTGCACAAAACCGAATTCTTTCCTAAGGAAAGAATTTGGTTGGTTGTTGTTGTGGCTTTGCTGTTTTCAGTGATGCAGTGGAAAGTTATGGGTTGGGTTAAGGTAAGAGTCTGTGTGGACGTTCGGGTAAGGGCATGGGTGGGTGAGTTAGGGTTAGGGTGCGGGTCAGGTAAGTGTGTGATTGTGATGGGCGTTAGGGTTAGGGGTGGGTTAAGTGAGTTAGGGTTAGGGCGCAGGTGAGGTGAGTGTGTGATAGTGACGGACCTTAGGGTTAGGGTCTGGGTTAAGGTAAGTGGATAGATAGTAGTGTATGTGCAGTGTAGTGTAGGGTTAGATGTAGCTTTTAAGTGTATGTGTGTGTGTGGATTGCTGCTTTTTCGTGTACTTGTGGTGTGTGTGTGTTTCTCAGAACAGCAAATTTTTTCCCTGGGAAAGAATTCGCTGTTTTGAGGTTTCAATATTGTTAGGGTTCGGGTTTTGCAGTTCGACATTATGGCATTCGATAATGAGCCATTTCGATGATCTAATATTGACCCTAGCTGGAGAACCTGTGCCAGTCTTCCCCGGGAGTGTCTGTGTGGTTGTATAAACTCTTCTCAAAGTGTGTGTGTGTGTGTGTGTGTGTGTGTGTGTCAGCTACTTGGGCAGGGACACAAAGCACTGGTTGGACAGAGAGGGTGCTAGAGGTTTTAGCTTGCCCACTAGGCTGAGATCTGGACCCTATATCTGTGCCAGTGGGGAGTCTTATTGGGGACCTGGAGAGCAAGGGAGCAACCAGCCCCAGACTGACTGTTATCTCTGTGTGCTCTTAAGGGAAATTGCACTTTACTGTGTGTATTTGTTATCCTTTTCTTCATATATGAGACGCCCTCTCTGGTGTTAGTGGTGAAGATTGGGGCTCCTTGATTGCTGGGCCAGGACACAGGCATCACAATCTCTTCAGGAAAAGATTAAACCTTTTTTACTCTTGCCAAAAAACACCTGATAAGAAGGGCCAATAGTCTGCACACATGAGCTAGACTTAATAAACTACTCCTGTCTGGTGAAACTGAAGAAGGAGAAGATACATGTTTAGTTTTCTGTTTCTTTTTGACAGGAATATTAGGGAAAACAGGATTTTTAATTAAATAAACAGCTTCCCCAGGGATGGGCACAACATTCTGGTTAAGCAGAGGCACCTTCCCTGCCCTGCTCCCAACAAAAGTGACTTTTACTTGCCCGCTGTGGGGACCCCAATAGCTGTAGACCATGTGGCTAACTCTCAGTCTGTAGTGGCTGTATGGGCAACACCAGAATGAGCCTGAGAAAAATATGACTGGTCTTAAGAACCAGATTTGGTATCAGCAGAGTCACCCACTGGTGGTTGAGACATATTGCTAGCCTGCTGCGGTTCCAAAGGCTGTTTGCTTAACATTTTGTTTGTGGTTGAAAGAAGGGCCAGCAGGGGGACATGCAGTTTGTTCCATGGTCAGTCCAAAAATGGTGCCTCTTTCATGGAGAAACTAAGCAGCACAAGCCAGTAAAAATTCAAAGTTGTAGTAAATCAATTTTTCCAATAAAAACACAGTAAAAGCACTCTAATACACTTTACCAGCTCCAAAAAGTAATTTAAACACAGTTTCTCCACAGAAAAAAACTGTTTTAGAATGGTGGGATCTAATGGTAGACAAGCAGAAATGGCTGAAAAATGAACTCTGATAGAATAATATAGACCAAAGCATACCCCCATACATAGAAGAACATTCCTTTCAAAGAGAATGAACAAAACAAAACGTGTTTTCCAGACCTGTTTGTAAGGAATCCTGGAAATTAGTGTTTTAAAATGCCTGTTTTAAAAGGAAACAAACAGTTCTATTGGAGGTGTGGCCCTCAACTGGATAAATATGTGGAAGACTTCTGGGTAAAATTTGTATTGGTGAGAGTCTATCCTGGTCCTGCTCAGCTACTCTGTTACAGAGTTTTGCTATCTCGTAGGCAATCACAGTAAGTCTGCAATGGGGATATGATCTGATATCCCTTAATTGCTTATGTACTAAACCACCGTGGTATTGTCTGTGATAATCTGCAGAGATCCTTGAAACCAGAAATGAATTTCTGCATTTAAAGCATACATTACTGCCAATATCTCTTTAACAGTAATGTGTTATTGTCTGTCCTTGAAATTCCACAGAACTTGCACTTTCACCTGTTTTAAAACTGGTCCCCAAACTAAGTCTAATGCATCTATTTTGGCAGATGGAGAGGGGGCTGAAAGGATTAAGAGATAAGGATTCCACCCACAAAAGTAGCTCCCTTTTGACAAACCCCAGAACTGGAATCTAAAAAGGTAACCGGTATTGATACTGAGTCTGGTCTAATATGAGATACCACTGAACTTTTCTCATGTGAAATCTGGCTAAACGATTCCAGAGAATCCTAAGAAACTCTCTGGAGGAAGCCTGAGATTGGCTGGAGAAGTCCAGGAAATAAGCCTTGTACAACTCTACCTCATTCAATGGAAGAAAAGCTCTTCCTAGCGATGAATCAGGAACATATCCCAGAAAAAAAATAGTGAGTGAGAAAGGATGAGGCATGATTTCTGCAAGTTCATTTGAAACCCCAGACTGAGCAAGAGTATGGAAATCATGATAACGGGGGAAAAAGTGTCTGCCAGAAAAATATGACAATAGTCCACATAAGGAAAAATGTGAATGCCTTAATGTATGCACTGAGAAATCACTGGAGCCAGGCACTTTGTAAACACCCATTGGTGCAGTGGAGAGACCAAAGCCAAAAGGGTAAAGCAAAGAACTAATAAAGTGAGTTAGACACAGAAAAATGTCTGCATTCTTTGCAAATTGGGATGTAATGTTAAACATCTTTTAGGTCCAATGATACTACAAAACTGCCAGCGGGAATAAAAAGTAACATGTTTTGAAGGGTAATGTTTAGAAATTTTGGAAAGGAGGCTAACACTGGTCTCCAGGTTCCACTTTAGTTTGGCACCAGAGAACACCTTAAGTAAAAAGCTTATGCCCATCAGGGCTGGAGGCATAAGTTCTATCACCCCTTCAGCCACTGTTAGCTTTAAAAAAGGAGAAAAGGGGGCATGGCCAGCATCTGAACTGAGTGACAGCATTTTTCTTCAGCTCTGTCCTTAAAATCTATTTCTGACAGGAAAAAAATTAAAAATATTGATTGTGGACAATTCAACTTTGCTGGAATATCACAACTAATGGTATAAGAAGTCTACATAAAAAATAACATTTTCTACAAATATTCCTGTCAAAAACCTGAAGAGAGAGGATCAGAACCAGCGAAAACATGAGCTTCACAAAAAATATTATGTCTGACCAAACAATGAAGAAGGATTTACAATCATTATTAACAACAATGCAGGACTTGTCACTGAAATTTGATAAAATGAACAAGAAACTAGATACTTTTGAAGGGAATAGTAAAATGCAAATCCAACAACTGCAGGAATTGACAAAGCAACAGAACTTGAAGATAGAAAATATGAAAGAAACATTAACTGATGTACAAAACAGAATTTCTGACTATGAAAAACATATTGACACACTAAATAGACAAACTATTTCACTAATGGACAAAATTGAAGATCTAGAAAACAGATCCAGATGCAACAATCTCCAGATTTATGGAATACCAGAAGGAACTGAGGGTAGTAATAAGGTGAACTTTCTTAATACATGGCTTCCAGACATTTTAAAGCTTCCAGAGGCTTTTTCCTATGGGATTGAGAGAGCTCACAGATCCTTAAAGCAGTCTCAGCATCAAACAAAACAACAAACAGTCCCACGTCAGTCATAGTTTAACTCTCTTCATCTCAAGATAAAGAACTTATATTAAAAACTGCCTGGCCTAATTCCCCGATCAGATTTGGAGAGCACATAATCCAGTTTGATAATGATTATTAATCAGGCTTGATGGCAAAAAGAAAAGAGTGTTTAACACTAATAAAAGAACTTAAAAAGTACATCTGCTTTTTACAGCAAGAATTAAAATCTTCTTCAGTGATGGCCCAAAAATATTTGACTCAACAGAAACAGCAGTGACTCGTCTG